>NC_037668.1:143595901-143866475 GCF_003255815.1 Theropithecus gelada
GTGAAATAAAAGAGGACACAAACAAATGGAAGAACATACCATGCTCATGGATAGGAAGAATCAATATTGTGAAAATGGCCATACTGCCCAAGGTAATTTATAGATTCAATGCCATCCCCATCAAGCTACCAATGAGTTTCTTCACAGAATTGGAAAAAACTGCTTTAAAGTTCATATGGAACCAAAAAAGAGCCCGCATCTCCAAGACAATCCTAAGTCAAAAGAACAAAGCTGGAGGCATCACGCTACCTGACTTCAAACTATACTACAAGGCTACAGTAACCAAAACAGCATGGTACTGGTACCAAAACAGAGATATAGACCAATGGAACAGAACAGAGTCCTCAGAAATAATACCACACATCTACAGCCATCTGATCTTTGACAAACCTGAGAGAAACAAGAAATGGGGAAAGGATTCCCTATTTAATAAATGGTGCTGGGAAAATTGGCTAGCCATAAGTAGAAAGCTGAAACTGGATCCTTTCCTTACTCCTTATACGAAAATTAATTCAAGATGGATTAGAGACTTAAATGTTAGACCTAATACCATAAAAATCCTAGAGGAAAACCTAGGTAGTACCATTCAGGACATAGGCATGGGCAAAGACTTCATGTCTAAAACACCAAAAGCAACGGCAGCAAAAGCCAAAATTGACAAATGGGATCTCATTAAACTAAAGAGCTTCTGCACAGCAAAAGAAACTACCATCAGAGTGAACAGGCAACCTACAGAATGGGAGAAAATTTTTGCAATCTACTCATCTGACAAAGGGCTAATATCCAGAACCTACAAAGAACTCAAACAAATTTACAAGAAAAAAACAAACAACCCCATCAAAAAGTGGGCAAAGGATATGAATAGACATTTCTCAAAAGAAGACATTCATACAGCCAACAAACACATGAAAAAATGCTCATCATCACTGGCCATCAGAGAAATGCAAATCAAAACCACAATGAGATACCATCTCACACCAGTTAGAATGGCGATCATTAAAAAGTCAGGAAACAACAGGTGCTGGAGAGGATGTGGAGAAATAGGAACACTTTTACACTGTTGGTGGGATTGTAAACTAGTTCAACCATTATGGAAAACAGTATGGTGGTTCCTCAAGGATCTAGAACTGGAAGTACCATATGACCCAGCCATCCAATTACTGGGTATATACCCAAAGGATTATAAATCATGCTGCTATAAAGACACATGCACACGTATGCTTATTGCGGCACTATTCACAATAGCAAAGACTTGGAATCAACCCAAATGTCCATCAGTGACAGACTGGATTAAGAAAATGTGGCACATAAACACCATGGAATACTATGCAGCCATAAAAAAGGATGAGTTTGTGTCCTTTTTAGGGACATGGATGCAGCTGGAAACCATCATTCTTAGCAAACTATCACAAGAACAGAAAACCAAACACCGCATGTTCTCACTCATAGGTGGGAACTGAACAATGAGATCACTTGGACTCGGGAAGGGGAACATCACACACCGGGGCCTATCATGGGGAGGGGGGAGCGGGGAGGGATTGCATTGGGAGTTATACCTAATGTAAATGATGAGTTGATGGGTGCTGACAAGTTGATGGGTGCAGCACACCAACATGGCACAAGTATACATATGTAACAAACCTGCGCGTTATGCACATGTACCCTAGAACTTAAAGTATAATAATAATAATTAATAAATAAATAAATAAAAAATAAAAATAAAAAATGAAACTTAAAAAAATGAATTAATAAACAAGCAAAGAGAAAATGAATACAAACTTTACAGTTTAATTTTTTCTCTTTGCTTTTTAACTTTTTGTTGTTTCCATTTATATCTTGCTATACTATCTATGACTTGAAAATTTGTTGTAGTTATTATTTTCAATAGGTTCATCTTTTAGTTTTCCTACTCAAGATATAAGTAGTTTATATGCCAGAATTCCAGTGTTATAATAGTCTGTATTTGTCTCTGTACTTACTATTACCAATGAGTTTTGTACCTTCAGATAATTTCTTATTGATCATTAATGTCCTTTCCTTTCAGATTGAAGAACTCGCTTTAGCATTTCCTGTAGGACAGGTCTGGTATTAATGAAATTCCTCAGTTTTTGTTTGTCTGGGAAAGTATTTCTTCTTCATGTTTGAAGAATATTTTTGCTGGATATACTATTCTAGGATAAAAGTTTTATTCTTTCACCACTTTAAATGCGTCATGCCACTGTCTTCTGGCCTGTAAGTTTTCCACTGATAAGTCTGCTGTGAGATGTATTGGAGCTCCATTTTGTGTTACTTTTTGTCTCTTGCTGCTTTTTAGAATCCTTTCTTTATTCTTGACCTTTAAGAGTTTGATTATTCGATGTCTTATATAGTCCTATTTGGATTAAGTCTGCTTGGTTTTCTATAGCTTTCTTGTAGCTGGATATTGATATCTTTCTCTAGGTTTGGGAAGTTATCTGTTATTATCCCTTCAAATAAAGTTTCTACACTTACTTCTGTCTTTACTTCCTCTTTATTGCCAATAACTCTTAGATTTGCCTTTCTGAGACTATTTTCTAGATCACGTAAGCATGCTTCATTTGTTTTATTTGTTTTGCTTTTGTCTTCTCTGACTGTATTTTTTAATGTGTGTCTTTGTGCTCGCTATTTCTTTTCCTTCATTAATTCTGCTGTTGAGAGACTCTTATGCATTCTTCAGCATGTCGATAGAATTTTTCAGCTCCACAATTTCTGATTAATTTTTAAAAATCATTTCAATCTCTGTTAAATTTATCTCATAGGATTCTGAATTCCTTCTCTGTGGTATCTTGAATTTCTTTGAGCTTCTTCAAAACAGCTATTTTGAATTTCCTGTCTGAAAGGTCACATATTTCTGTCATTCTGGGATTGGTTGCTGGTGGCTTATTTAGTACATTTTGTGAGGTCACATTTTCCTGGATGGTCTTGATGTTTGTGGTTGTTTGTCCATGTCTAGGCATTGAAGAGTTGGGTATTTATTGTAGTCTTTACACTCCAGACTTGTTTGTACCTGTCGTTTTTGGTAAAGCTGCCTCGGTATTCAAAGGGAATTGAGTATTGTGATCTAAATCTTTGGTCATTGTTGCCCTATCTGCATTATGAGGCACCCCAAATCTGGCAATGCTGTGACTCTTGCACCCTTGTAGAGGTACCACCTTGGTGATCTTGAGTAAGATCTGGGATAATTCTCTGGATTATTAGGCAAAGACTCTCGTTCTCCTCTTTCACTTTCCCCCAAATCAACAGAGTCTCTGTCTCCATACTGAGCTGCCTGGAGTTGGCAGGGAGGATAACAAAGCACTTGTGTGGCCACCACCACTGGGATTGTGCTGTGTCAAACCTGAAGTCAGCACAGCACTGAGTCTCACCCAAGGCCTGTGGCAACCACTGCCTGGCTATTGCCAATGTTCATGCAAGGTCCAAGTGCTCTTCAGTCAGCAGGTGGCAAATCCATCCAATGTTGTATCCTTCCCTTCAGGGCAGTGTGCTCCCCTGTGGCCCAGAGCAGGTCCAGAAATGCTGTCCAGGAGCCTGGTCCTGGAGTCGGGAAACTTGGGAGTCTATCTGGTGTTCTATTTTACTGTGACTTAACTGGCACCCAACACACAAAACAAAGTTGTTCCCGCTCTTTCCTCACTTTTCCTCATGCAGAAGGAGTCTTTCCCCCAGGCCACCCCCACCTCAGGCCCATGGCAAGTACTGTTTGGCTACTGGCAATATTCACTCAACACCTGTAGGCTCTTCAGTCAGCTTGTGGTGAATGCTGTCAAAAATGGGTCTTTTCTTTCAGGGCAATGGGCTCCCTTCTGTCCCAGAGAAGGCCCATAAATGCTATCCAAAATGCAAGGCCTGGAATCATGGACTACAGGAGCCTGCTTGGTGCACTACCCCACTGTGGCTGCACTGGTGCCCAAGCTGCAAGACAGAGTCCCCTTTACTCTTCCCTCTCCTTTTCTCAAGCAGAAGGAGTCTCTCCCTATAGCCACCACAGCTTAAAATGCACTGGTTCACACCTGAAGCCAGCATGCCCCTGGGTCTCACCCAAGGCCTGACGCAAGTACTGCCTGGGTACCACTTATTCAAGGTACCCACTTCAGTTAGCAGGTGAGAAATCCTGCCAAACTGGGTTCTTCCCTTCAATGCAGTGGGTTCCTTTCTGGCCCAGGGTGTGTCTACAGGTGTTGTCTAGGGCCTGGAATAGGAACCTCAGGACTCTGCGTGATACCCTATTCTGCTGTGGCTAAGCTGGCATTCAAGTTCATAGACAAAGTCTTCTTTACTCTCTTCTCTCCTCAGCAGAAGGAAGGAGTCTCTCTGGGGCAGCAAGCTCTGCTGCCTGGGGTTGGGGAAGGGGTGACAAAAGCACTCGCGTGGCCACTCCATCTTGTGTTTCACTAGGTCATGTGCACCCCAAGTCCACTGCTTCCAGTCCAGCACAGCAGCAGGACTTGCCCAGAAATTGCAGTTCTTGTGGCCTAGACTGCTTTTTAAGTTTATTTAGGACCCCAGAGTGCTTTAACACGTAGAGGTGGGGCTAGCCAGAACTCAGGTTCTTATCCCTGGGACGGATGATTCCTCTCTGGGTAGGGCTGGTCTAAATGCTCCGTCTCTGAGCACTGGCTAAATTTTGCTGTGTTGCTTTCTGCTGTTACAGGGAAGGAAGCATGAAGTTCCAAAGCAAAATTCCATAATCACCGCATTCTCTCTCCCCTAAGTGCGCAGATTCTCTCCCTGCACTGTGCAGCAGCTGCTGGGGGATGAGAAAGGAGGGCTGTCAGCAATTCAAGACTTTCTTTCCTATATCCTTCAGTGCCTCTTTCAGGTATATAAAGTTAAAACCGTGTACTGTGATCATTCCTTTGATTTTTGGTTCTTATGAAGGTGCTTCCTTGTGTGGATAGTTGTTCAATTTGGTATTCCTGCAGTGGGGGATGATGACTGGAGGGTTCTATTTGCCCATCTTGCTCTACCTCCTCTATCGCATTCTCTTTTTTTATTGAGTGGCCCTTGGCTATATTCACAGTACCATTTGGCAAAAAGAGCCCCAGCACCCGGGAGACCAGAAGCCACTGCTCTTCTCTATCATCTGCATGTGGCATGTGGGGGACCATTTTAGTGTTCACTGTCATAGCATCTGTACCTACAAAAGTCAAACAATAATGCTGTATTGTATTAAAAAAAACAACCAGTGTGAAATCCCTGATTTTTCCAAAGACATGTGTTATAGAAATCAAAGATGACATTAATATCTGTGTCAGAACAAGGTTTAGTTGTGCAGGCAAAGAAAGTGATCATCCTGGAGCAAGTGAATGCAAACCTGCTGCCTACCTGCCCACTGCTGCAGGCTGCCTTGGGGATCTTTTCCATTTTTGTTTCCATGAATCTTTAGGATGGTTGAGAAGATTTACAGTAGAAAGAAAAAGGCTTTCAGGATTTGCAGTTCCAGCACTGAAACTCTCCCCACATTTAGATGTCTGCGATATTTCTTTTGTCAGGTAGGGAGTGTGTGAAGCTGTGTGTGTTGGTGTGTATATATGAATTGGTGTGTGAGTGTGTGTGATGTGACCATGTGTATGATTGGGTGTGTGTGTCTATGTCCTGTGTGTGTATGTGTTTGTGGATTTAGTTAAAGATTCATGCCTCGTAACAAAGCCTCTGCTCCCTCCCCTTCTACTTACTTGCTTCAGGCATGATGGGTTATTTAATAGATTAAATGATTTTACTTTGATTCTTATAAATGCATTCGATTATGTTTCAGCCCCCATGGGTTTGGAGTCCTTTCTTCATTCTAGTCATTAGCACCATTCCTGCATTTTAACTCACTTTACTGGAATGAGCAGAGATATAATCCCGGTAGTCAAGTTTAACTGCAAATTCATTTCCCGTTGTACTTTGAGAAGAAAAGAGAGATAAAGATCCCATGAGAGTGAGGGTAGGATTTACTAATGTGTATCTGTACCCTGCCTGTGTCATGGAGCGCATCCATCTTGGCAGTAATAATGCGTGCTGTTGTACTTATTTGTCTAACTGTTGATGCACCCCAAGGAAACAAGAACTCTGTACCATTGACTGGGCCAAGTTTAGCTGATACACAGTGAATACTCAGTAAATATTGGCTGAA
Organism: Theropithecus gelada; assembly: GCF_003255815.1. Lineage (NCBI taxonomy): Eukaryota > Metazoa > Chordata > Mammalia > Primates > Cercopithecidae > Theropithecus > Theropithecus gelada. The sequence goes on from NC_037668.1 coordinate 143,602,038, forward strand.
TGAATGGAGTACAGTGGAAAGGAGAGGGCTCCTTTGAAACAGTTTTATATATAATATAAAAAAAATAGGCTCAAGAACCATTGTTTCATGCAACAAAAATGAAGACATTAAAGCTAAAATATGGTCATTGTTATTTTTTCTAAAACTCTGTTTTCTTTATATATTCCAAACTTCTTTAGCAAAGAAGCTATAAAATAGCTTTGTCATGATATCATCATCTCATAAAAAATAAAAACATGATTGGGTTAAATGGCATTTTTTTTTCTTTTTTTTTTTTTTTTGTGTTTTAAGCAAAACAAATGGCCTGGGCTCTGAAGGGTGGGGGGCTGCTCAGGGTCCACACTGTGTTGACAAAGCTTCCTTCCTGGGCTCTGGAAATAGGAAGAGACATGCTCTGTTCTCCTTCGGGTGATAGGACTGGATCTTATACCAGCTTACCTAACCATCAACTCTCAGTGCTAAAGGACAATGAAATTTGAAATAGTAGCCACAAGCACTCTTTTATTTATTTATTTATTTTTTTGAGACAGGGCGACATCCTGTCACCCAGGATGGAATACAGTGTCACAATCAGAGCTCACTATTACCTCCAACTTCTGGGCTCAAGGAATTCTCCCACCTCAGCCTCCCGAGTAGCTAGACTACAGACATGTGCCACCATGCCTGGACAATTTTTTAAACTTTTTGTAGAGATGATGTCTCACTATGTTGCTTAGGTTGGTCTTGGACTCCTGAACTCAAGCAATCCTTCTGCCTCAGCCTCTCAAAGTGCTGGGATTACAGGAATGAGTTGCTTGCCTAGCCAATAACAAGCACTCTTGAGTGGGGCAGATCTATTCGCCCCAACTCTATTCATTGAGTGGTTAATTTGTTGAATTAGGTCTTTGAGAGGAAATAAGAGATCAAGATTATTACTATTCTTTGACTTACAGATTATGTTGTTTCTAAACTACCTTATAGTTCACAGTAGTTTTTTTGTTTTATCATCATACAGTATATTTTAGGTTTTCCTGTTCTTTGGGCCTATGCCTGCTGAGAATAACAATTTCCTGTGCCTTTTGAATTTTCAACTGGATTCTATCATGAGATATATGATTAGGTGTTTTACAAATGGTAGAGTGGGTTTACTTTCTTCTGTTGCATTTTCAACATACCTAACTGCCCTTTTAAATTTCCCTTAATTCACATAACTGCTTTTTTGAACGGGAGAGGAAAGAATGAAGTCACAGAGAAGTTGTGGGGAAATGTGTTTGGTTTGGGCCACATGTAGGTGTCTGTTGCCCACGGTATGTGTTGTGGTTCTCTGCCCACCCCCGCCATACCCATGTGTGCACACACAAACACGTATGCTCATCTCCATTCACATCAGCCCCTTCTCTATTCACGTGTAAGTCCCTTCCAAAAAGCAGATGATTTTCTTTGTGAATCCTGGAAATCAATCTCAGCTTCTGGTTAATTTTCATGTTTTTTAAAAAAGAAAGCCTATATATCTGCTTATAAAACATGGAACATTCAAAAATGGCTCAGATGCTAAAATTAAAACAAAACATAAGTAAAATTGACCTTCAACTTGGCTAGGCTGGCAAAAACATGAATAAAAAAGAAGTAGTAGCAAAGAGCTAACTGGACTGAGAATGGTGAATGTACATTGGATTTGGTAGACAAGCCCTGAGATTCTTTATATACAACATTAATACCTCTGAATGCTTGCATTTCCATTCTGAGGTTTTGAATGGATTTACCTTGTGCTGTGATTTAGATTTGAGGGGTACATGCCTAGAGCCTCACCATGTGCAAATGGCTAAGGCAGGCTAAAGTTGGAAATTGCTAAGCAAGTAGAAGTAGCAGCTTCTTCCTTCAGGGAGCCAGAAGCCAGTCACCTGCTTAAAGGGTACAGTGGCTACTCTCACATTCAGAGTAAAAGGTAACGCTGGCTTATGAAGGCGTGCATGATCCACAGCCGCACCAATTCCTCTGTCTCTTCCTATATGACACTCCCTTCTGCCTTGCATTCTCTGGCTGCCTGGCTTCTTTTCAACTCTCAGACAGGCCAGGTTCTTCCTACCTCATGGCCTTACACTGGCTATTTCCCCCACTTGGAAAGCACTCACCCCAGATCTCTACCAGGCTGCTCTTTCTTATCCTTCTGGCCTTAGGTTAACAATCGACTCTTCAAAACGAACTTCTTTAGCCTCCAGCTCCTCACCAGTCCCTAACACTCTCTTTATTTTCATCATAGTACTCCTCCATGACATTAAAAACAGTTTTTAAGCTCAGTGACATCAGGGACCTCATCTCCCTGCTTAGCTGTATCCTTGCCACCAAGAAGAGCTCCTGACCCAGAGCAGCTCAATAAATGTTTCCTGCATGAATTATTGAAACCATACTTTATTCCTCAGATGCATGGACATCTCATTTTTCTCAGCACTCTGTCAAAGAGGCCACGTTATATGTTTTATTAATTTATTTATCTTTTAATTTGGGTTATAGTGAGTTTGCCACATAAACGTTTTGAATTCTTATGTATTCAAATTTATCCTTCATGGTTTCTTGCTTTGGTGGCATGATTAGAAAACGTTTCCATTTCAGAATTATAAAAATATCCACTTAAATTTTCTTCTAGTGTTTTCATGTGCTTGATTTATATTTAAATATTGAATCCATCTGAATTTATTTTAGAATAAGATACGTGGTTAAGAATCTAAATTACATTTTATTCGAACTGCTAGCTGGTTGACCCAATATGATTTTTTGTATAATTTAGCATTTTCCTACTGATTCGAAATCACAACTTAACCATATAATAAATTCTTCTATCTGTGTCTGTCCCATGAATCTTCCAGTCTCGTTTTTCCCCAGAACCAGATTTTAATTATTGTAGCTTCATTATAGCCCAGTTTCTTATGTGATAGAATAAGTGTCTCTTCTTCTAATCTCTACCATTGTTGTCTTTTTATTTATTTTTCCTGAGATTAACTTTAGAATTATTTTTTCAATTTTAAACAAAGTGTTAGTGAGATTTATCAGGATTGCCTTAATGGAAGGTATTATTATATATATATATTTTTTAGACTTGCTCATCTAAGAATTTGGCATGCTTTTTAATTTTTTTCAAATCTTTTGTGTGCTCATTACTTTGTTTTTATTTTCTTCTTATACTTGATGACCTCTGGAGAATAAAACACCTTTAAAATTTTCCACTCTGTCCTAGTTCCATGTTTTCCATGGTTTGCTTTAAAGTGTGTCTCTCTTTGGGTAGGTTACCCATTTTCTTTTGGAGTCAGGTGAAGTGAGAGTCACAGATAATGTTCTGAAGGTGCTGAGAGACTTCCTGTTTGAAAAAAATTACAAGAGTCTTCCATGATTGTCAAGGTTGTGGAAAGCAAAGATGAGCTTGCCATGACCCAGCCCTCAGGTCAACAATAATCCACAGAAGGTCAAATGTTTATCATCTTCTCTCTTTTTTTTTAATTTTTAAATGTTTTTTGTAGAGACAGGGTCTTGCTATGTTGCCCAGGCTGATCTTAAACTACTGGCATCAAGTGATCCACCTTGGTCTCCCAAAGCGTTGGGATTACAGGCTTATCTTAATTTTCTTGAAGCAGGTGAATTCTTTGTCATTCTTGAGTGTGCTAACATAAGAAAAACATTCATTTTGAACTCACCTTTCAGGCCAGGGTGTGGTGACTCATGCCTGTAATCCTAACACTTTGGGAGGCAGAGGCAGGTGGATCACTTGAGGTGAGGAGTTCAAGACCAGCCTGGCCAACACTTCTCTACTAAAAATACAAAAATAAAAAATAAAAATTAGCTGGGCATGGTGGTGTGCACCTATAATCTAAGCTACTCAGGAGGCTGAGGCAGGAGACTCTCTTGAACGTGAGAGATGGAGGCTGCAGTGAGCTGAGATCGTGCCACTGCACTCTAGCCTGGGCTATAAAGCAAGACTCTGTCTCAAAAAAAAAAAAGAAAAAAAGAAAGAAAGAAGAAAGAAAATGAACTCACTTTTCAGATGCACCAAAGGCTTGACTCTGGGGGACATAAATGATGTTGACACCTCACCAGAAAAGAGACATTTCAGTGAAAATATGGCATGGGGATAAACAAAAGCAAATGAGGTTAAGCTCTGTGTATAAGAGCTCAGGCTCTGGACTTGTGGCCTGTCTTGTTGTGATTTCTGGCTCTGTCATTTACCAGCTTGCCTCCTGGGCCAGGTGCTTTACCTTTCTATCCCTCAGTGGCTTCACCTGTCAAAGGGGGACAATAATTGTCCTTCCTGGAAGATTAAATGGGATATTCCATGTGTGTGCTTAGAACCATGTTTTGTTCCATACATGATGATCAGCATTTGAATCACTCATTCAGTTATTGTGCTAGCCTGAGAGATCCCTATGATCAAGGAGTATTCTCCTGTGTCTCACCAATGCCAATTTGGTTGGTGAGAAAACAAAATTGGATCCCAGCCAGGGCCACTGTTTGTGTAGAGTTTGCACATCTTCCTGTGGCTTTGTGAGTTTCTTCAGGTACTCCGATTTCCTCCCACATCTCAGCGCTGTGCCTGCTAAATTCCTTGGGATGTCTCAATGATCCCAGTGTGAGTGAGCGTGGCTGTGTGTGTGCCTGTGTTCTGTGATGGAATGGTGGCCTGGCCAGGGTGGGTTTTTGCCTTGCATCCCAAGTGCTGGGATAGGCTCCAACCACCTGCAATCCTGAGCTGAAATAAGTGGGTAAATAATTATCTTATTTTCATTAACCTCTCTTTAATGTATGTATAGCTCACATTTATTTCAATGTTTAATATTAGAAGTGTTTTGGTCTTTATTTAGAAGTTTGATGATGTTTTTGTCACCAGAAATATGCCTTCAGGACTGAACTCTTGTTTATATTAATTCTTCTGTGGTAAAATTGGCTTCATTTTACATTGTTCTGCTTAAAGTAGCAGTTTCCAAGAGTCTATCTATGACATTAGTTGAGGACTTACTGCATTTACCCATGCGTTGTTTATCAGTGTGTTCTGTCACTTTGCATCTTCTTCCTTTGGTCTTTAGTTTCTGTCTCTGCTGGCTCTTCCTACCTTCTTCCCTTGAATATTCTCCATAGCCATCACCCACTATGGACTGCACATTGTCCAGCTACCACCCTGTCTCATTACTGCCCAGCTCTGTGAACTCATAAACTCATTCCTGTATGCTGTTATCCCTCTATACCATTGAATTTCCTTTTACTGAAAACCCTAATAATCAATAAATGGTCAAACACAATGGACCATTTTCAGCCCTTTCTTATCTTACCTTTTCTGTGTGAATTTACACTAGATCACAAACTCCATGAGGGAAAACATATTGTCTTGTTCACTGTTGAATGGCCAGTGCTTAGAATAGTCTCTTCCTATAATACTCAATAAATAGTTGTTGAATGAATACATTTATTAATATTATTTACACTCAGTCAGTTATTCCCTTCTTAAAACATTCTTTCTGTCTTCATCCACAGAAACATCATATTCTTACTTTCTTCTGGAAATTCCTTAGTTCCCTTCCTTTCTTTGTATATCCCTGAAATGTTTGTATTCTTCAGAGTTCAGCTCTTGCCCCCCTCTCTTCTCTTAAAAGCTTCTCGGGGGACTTCTTATATATCTATGCCTTCAAACATCATGTGTATATATATATACATATGTGTATGTGCACGTGTGTATTCTGATTACTTCCACATCTTCATCTCTACTCAGATTAATTTTAATATCTTTAGACAATTTAGTCAATTACCTGTAGAATGATTTGATATTTCTCTGGTGTTTAAAAATATATATCCAGGGCTGGGTGCAGCGGCTCACGCCTGTAATCCCAACATTTTGGGAGGCCAAGTCAGGCAGATCACCTGAGGTCGGGAGTTCAAGACCAGCCTGACCAACATGGAGAAACCCTGTCTCTACTAAAAATGCAAAATTAGTTGGGCATGGTGGTGCATGCCTGTAGTTCCAGCTGCTCAGGAGGCTGAGGCAGGAGAATCGCTTGAACCCGGGAGGCAGAGGTTGCGGTGAGCTGAGATCACGCCATTGCAGTCCAGCCTGGGCAACAGGAGTGAAACTCCGACTCAAAATATATATATATATATATATATATATATATATATCTCCAAAATGAAACTTTTATTTTTTTCAGAACTTTATGTAGAAAATGTGAAATGAAAAATAAGTAATTAGTCGGAAGCCAAAATATCACCGTAATTGCTTAGAAATGCTAAATTGGAGGGCACTATTTGTATGAGTGACAGATGAGCCCCAGAATTATACAGACCTACCTCTTCAGTTCTGAACCAACAAGTTGAGCATAGACTATATTTAGTTACAAAGAAACCACATTCTCTTTTTCACAGGTGTTATACAAACCTACACCAATATGACTGTGGAGTTGCTGAAGGTTAAGAAACTGTCTCCACCGTATGTTCTTAAGCAATCATGAACTAACTTGAGAACATTTGGTGCTGGCTCATTCTTGAGTTTGATAACAAAACACCCAAACCCTAAGATTAGTTATGCCATCATTCTCTTCTTAAGGATGTACAGTGGAGTTTGGGGCAGCTAATACACTGTTGACAGCTTTGACATTAACAATTTACTCCCCTAGTTTTCTGAAACTCAACTCTTTTGAAGTTTAAAAACAGCAAATATTGTACATTCCCTGAAGCCTAAAAGAATGGCAGAAAGAAAATTTTATTTTTTCTATAATTGAATCCTTACCACAGCTGTGCTTACTAAGGACTCTGTGGCCGGCCAGCATCTGCTCAGTCCCTGCATGGGTCACACATGTGTACTTAGGCCACTTGCTAATTTAATGTCAATCTATAGTCACCTGCACCTTAAAAATCCTCTCCTGAGATGCACATGCCTTTGCAGAGACCCTGTTCTTCTACACCTGTCCCTAGGAGCAGCCTCTGCTAATGCAGACAGAGCTGGAGGCTGAGAATTGTCTTTATGAATGATAAAGAATAAATTTGGATAATATGACTTGTTGTGAGTGTCAAAGAAGCTTGAAGGCACAACCACAGAACTAGGGGAATTTACCTTGTGGATCAAGGCAGTGCCAGACCACGGCAGGCCTTCCCACATGAAGGGGGTACCCAAGAGGAGAAGCACAGATCCCTGGTTTCCCTCATCAGGCTGGCTTTTTAAAGGAGAAGGATGGAGTTGCTGAGATGGACATGCCTGGCTTATTTTCCCAAAACTACCCATGGGAAATTCACTGTACTTTTCTAGGAGAGGACTAAGGGGTAAAGCAAGAGGCTTGGAATGTTTAGAATAAATCTCTCTGAAGTAAAATTAGGAGAGTGGGGAACAAGGATTTCCCTCTAACACTGTGCTTCTTCTAAGACGTGGTTAAAGTATGACCGACTATTCACTCAATCACCTAAACCAGCAATGAGTGGATATTCTACATCTGTGTCACTCGGCACTGTAGCCATTAGGCACATATGGCTATTGAGGTATTAAAATGTGGCTACCACAAATTCAGGTATGTTATAATTGTAAAATATAGACTGGATTTTGATTGCAAAAATGCAATATATCTCATATATACACACACACACATATATACATATATATACACACACACATATATATACACATATATATATACACACACACATATATATATATATATATTTTAGATGGAGTCTTGCACTGTTGCCTGGGCTGTAGTACAGTGGTGCAATCTCGACTCACTGCAACCTCTCCACCTCCTGGGTTCAAGCGATTCTCCTGCTTCAGCCTCCGGAGTTGCTGGGATTACAGGTACCCGCCACCATGCTCCGCTAATTTTTTGTATTTTTAGTAGAGATGGGGTTTCACTCTGTTGACTAAGCTAGTCTCGAACTCCTTACCTCGTGATCCAGCTGCCTCGGCCTCCCAAAGTGTTGGGATTATAGGCGTGAGTCACTGCACCTGGCCTCATTAATATTTTTGTATTGATTGCATATTGAAATGTGTATTAGTAAGGGTTCTCTAGAACAACAGAACTGATAGGATACATATACATATGAAAGGGCATTTATTAAGGGTTATTGACTCACAGGGTCACGAGATGAAGTCCCACAATAGGCTGTCTGCAATCTGAGGAGCAAGGAAGCCAGTCCGACTCCCAAAACCTCAAAAGTAGGGAAGCCAACAGTGCAGCCTTCAGTCTGCAGCCGAAGGCCTGAGAGCCCCTGGCAAACCACTGGTGTAAGTCCAAGAGTCCAAAAGCTGAAGAACTTGGAGTGTGATGTTCAAGGGCAGGAAGCATCCAGCATGCAAGATAGATGAAGGCTGGAAGACTCAGTGAGTCTGGTCTTTCCACGTTCTTCTGCCTGCTTTTATCCTACTGCACTGGCAGCTGATTATATTGTGCCCATCCAATTGAAGGTGGGTCTGCCTCTCTCAGTCCACTGACTCAAATGTTAATCTCCTTTGGCAACACCCTCACAGACACACCCAGGAACAATACTTTGCATCCTTCAATCCAATCAAGTTGACACTCAATATTAACCATCACAAAATGACAATACTTTGGATATATAAGGTTGAATAAAAAATAATATTACCATAAATGTCACCATTACATATGTGGCTTGCATTGGACAGCACTATTGTAAACCAATGGTTCTTAAACTAAAATGAGGAATCTATTGCAGATTGATACTTTTATAAAATTCAAATTAAAATATCTTGCTATAAAACATATTAAATCGTTTCTCTGGATCCTGTACTTATTTCATTGCCTGCTGCTAAAAAAGAGTTTGGTTCTGGCCCTGATCTGAAGAGCTTACTAAGAAGTACAAGTAGAAATAGTTCTAGATGTCTCTTCCTTTCATAGGAACCATAAGTAATAAAGTCCTATCAATTCTTCCTCCCGTGTATCCTATGTGCATCCTCTCCTCTTCATTCCCATTGTATCTTCCTTAGAGAGACCTTTATTTCCTTCCTGGATTATTGTGAGTGATTACTAAATAGTCTCATTGCCTGCACTCTCATAATCCCTCTACTTAAAACCCTGCAACTCCTCCTCATGCCTCCTGGTCAAAGTACAAAATTCTCCTAGTACCCTCAAGTCACAGATGAATTGACCCCTGCCTGCTCATTCAGGCCACCTTTCCCCAATTCCCGACTAGAGTAGCAGCCAGCAATTCCTGATCTCAACCATGGCATCCTCTATAGAAAACACGATCTCATGTAATCCTTGCAAGAACCTGACATGCTGGCAATATTTTTCCTATGTTACAGATTTTTAAAACCAAAGATCAGTCTACCAGAGTAAATTGTTCAAAAATACTCAGGTAGTAAGGAGCAGTGTTAGGATTTGAACTTGAGTCTGTCTAATTCAAAAGGCTATGTCCCTCCCACATGATGTGGTGCTGCTTGGAGTTCCTCTAGGCCCCTCTTGTTTCTGGCTTTAGCACATGCTATTCTCTCAGTTCTCCATCTTCTATTCCTGATCCATTTAGGCTTTTCTTGTAATACCTGAGCTAATCATCAACCACCACCTGATGTATTTCTTGAGACCTCCTGACCCCCAAAGTCTAGCTTCTTCTGGGACCCTTTCAGCTCCTTCATAACACTAAACGTACCACTTGGTAGTTGGGGGTCTTATTTATTTCCCCTTCTGATTCCTCCTGATGCAGAAACCATCCTTTGTGCTTAGCACTATGTTTATCATAGGAGATGCTTAATAATTCATTCATTCATCTTTTCATGTATCCAACTAATAATTATTAACACAGACAAAGGTCCTGTCTTCATGGAGCCTACCTTGTAGTGAAGGGAAATTGAAAGAATAAACTAAAAATTTAAAAATGTGTGTGTGTGCAAGATGGCCAAATAGGAACAGCTCCAGCCTCCAGCTCCCAGCGTGAGTGACACAGAAGACTGGTGATTTCTGCAATATCAACTGAGGTACTGGGTTCATCTCATTGGGGAGTGCCGGACAATTGGTGCTGGTCAGCTGTTGCAGCCCGACCAGCGAGAGCTGAAGCAGGGCGAGGCATCACCTCACCTGGGAAGTGCTAAGGGGAAGGGAATCCCTTTTCCTAGCCAAGGGAAACTGAGACACACAACACTTGGAAAATCAGGTAACTCCCACCCTAATACTGCGCTTTACCAAGGGTCTTAGCAAAAGGCACATCAGGAGATTATATCCCACACCTGGCTCAGAGTGTCCCACGCCCACGGAGCCTCCCTCATTGCTAGCACAGCAGTCTGAGATCTAACTGCAAGGCAGCAACAAGGCTGGGGGAGGGGGGCCACCATCGCTGAGTCTTAAGTGGGTAAACAAAGCCACCACCAGGAAGCTCAAATTGGGTGGAGCCCACCACAGCTCAAGGAGGCCAGCCTGCCTCTGTAGACTCCTCCTCTGGGGACAGGGCATAGCTAAACAAAAAACAGCAGAAACCTTGGCAGAGGTAAATACCCCTGTCTGATAGCTTTGAAGAGAGCAGTGGATCTCCAAGCACAGAGGTTGAGATCTGAGAACGGACAGACTGCCTGCTCAAGTGGGTCCCTGACCCTGAGTAGCCTAACTGTGAGACATCCCCCACTAGGTGCAGATCGACACCACACACCTCACACAGCGGGGTACACCCCTGAGACGAAGCTTCCAGAGAAATAATCAGACAGCAACACGTGCTGTGCAGCAATATTGTATCTTCTGCAGCCTCTGCTGCTGATAACCCGGCAAACAGGGTCTGGAGTGGACCTCAAGCAAACTCCAACAGACCTACAGCTGAGGGTCCTGACTGTTAGAAGGAAAACTAACAAACAGAAAGGACACCCACACCAAAACCCCATCAGTATGTCACCATCATCAAAGACCAAAGGCAGATAAAACTACAAAGATGGGGAAAAAGCAGGGCTGAAAAGCTGGAAATTCAAAAAATCAGAGCGCATCTCCCCCTCCGAAGGAACACAGCTCATCAGCAGCAACGGAACAAAGCTGGATGGAGAATGACTTCGACGAGTTGAGAGAAGAAGGCTTCAGTCGATCAAACTTCTCAGAGCTAAAGGAGGAACTACATAACCAGCGCAAAGAAACTAAAAACCTTGAAAATAGAATGGATGAATGGATAACTAGAATAATCAATGCAGAGAAGACCTTAAAAGAACGGATAGAGATGAAAACCATAACACGAGAAATACATGACAAATGCACAAGCTTCAGTAACCGACTCGAGCAACTGGAAGAAAGAGTATCAGCGATTGAAGATCAAATGTATGAAATGAAGTGAGAAGAGAAGTGTGGAGAAAAAGGAGTAAAAAGAAATGAACAAAGCTTTCAAGAAGTATGGGATTATGTGAAAAGACCAAATCTACGTCTGATTGTTGTGCCTGAAAGTGAGGGGAAAAATGGAAACAAGTTGGAAAACACTCTGCAGGATATCATCCAGGAGAATTTCCCCAATCTAGTAAGGCAGGCCAACATTCAAATTCAGGAAATACGGAGAACACCACAAAGATACTCCTCAAGAAGAGCAACTCCAAGACATATAATTGTCAGATTCATGAAAGTTGAAATGAAGGAAAAAATGTTAAGGGCAGCCAGAGAGAAAGGTCGGGTTACACACAAAGGGAAGCCCATCAGACTAACAGCAGATCTCTTGGCAGAAACTCTCCAAGCCAGAAGAGAGTGGGGGCCAATATTCAACATTCTTAAAGAAAAGAATTTTCAACCCAGAATTTCATATCCAGCCAAACTAAGTTTCATAAGTGAAGGAGAAATAAAATCCTTTACAGACAAGCAAATGCTGAGAGATTTTGTCACCACCAGGCCTGCCCTACAGGAGATCCTGAAGGGATCACTAAACATGGAAAGGAACAACAGGTACTAGCCATTGCAAAAACATGTCAAAATGTAAAGTCCATTGATGCTAGGAAGAAACTGCATCAACTAGTGAGCAAAATAACCAGCTAATATCATAATGACAGGATCAACTTCACACATAACAATATTCACCTTAAATGTAAATGGACTAAATGGTCCATTTAAAAGACACAGACTAGCAAATTGGATAAAGAGTCAAGACCCATCAGTTTGCCATATTCAGGAGACCCATCTCACATGCAGAGACACACATATGCTCAAAATAAAGGGATGGAGGAAGATCTACCAAGCAAATGGAAAACAAAAAAAAGCAGGGGTTGCAATTCCAGTCTCTGATAAAACAGTCTTTAAACCAACAAAGATCAAAAGAGACAAAGAAGGCCATTACATAGTGGTAAAGGGATCAATTCAACAGGAAGAGTTAACTATCCTAAATATATATGCACCCAATACAGGAGCACCCAGATTCATAAAGCAAGTCCTTAGAGACTTACAAAGAGACTTAGACTCCCATACAATAATAATGGGAGACTTTAACACCACACTGTCAACATTAGACAGATCAACAAGACAGAAAGTTAACAAGGATATCCAGGAATTGAACTCAACTCTGCACCAAGCGGACCTAATAGACATCTACAGAAATCTCCACCCCAAATCAACCGAATATGTATTCTTCTCAGCACCACATCACACTTATTCCAAAATTGACCACATAGTTGGAAGTAAAGCACTCCTCAGCAAATGTACAAGAACAGAAATTATAACAAACTGTCTCTCAGACCACAGTGCAATTAAACTAGAACTCAGGACTAAGAAACTCAATCAAAACCACTCAACTACATGGAAACTGAACAACCTGCTCCTGAATGACTACTGGGTACATAATTAAATGAAGGCAGAAATAAAGATGTTTTTTGAAACCAATGAGAACAAAGATACAACATACCAGAATCTCTGGGACACATTTAAGGCAGTATGTAGAGGGAAATTTATAGCACTAAATGCCCACAAGAGAAAGCAGGAAAGATCTAAAATTGACACCCTATCATCACAATTAAAAGAATTAGAGAAGCAAGAGCAAACACATTCAAAGGCTAGCAGAAGGCAAGAAATAACTAAGATCAGAGCGGAACTGAAGGAGATAGAGACACAAAAAACCCTCCAAAAAAACAGTGAATCCAGGAGCTGATTTTTTGAAAAGATCAACAAAATCGATAGACTGCTAGCAAGACTAATAAAGAAGAAAAGAGAGAAGAATCAAATAGACACAATAAAAAATGATAAAGGGGATATCACCACCGATCCCACAGAAATACAAACTACCATCAAAGAATACTATAAACACCTCTACGCAAATAAACTAGAAAACCTAGAAGAAATGGATAATTTCCTGGACACTTATACTCTCCCAAGACTAAACCAGGAAGAAGTTGAATTCCTGAATAGACCAATAGCAGGCTCTGAAATTGAGGCAATAATTAATAGCCTACCAACCAAAAAAGTCCAGGACCCGATGGATTCACAGTCGAATTCTACCAGACGTACAAGGAGGAGTTGGTACCATTCCTTCTGAAACTATTCCAATGAATAGAAAAAGAGGGAATCCTCCCTAACTCATTTTACGAGGCCAACATCATCCTGATACCAAAGCCTGACAGAGATACAACAAAAAAACAGAATTTTAGACCAATAACCCTGATGAACATCGATGCAAAAATCCTCAATAAAATACTGGGAAACCAAATCCAGCAGCACATCAAAATCTTATCCACCATGATCAAGTGGGCTTCATCCCTGGGATGCCAGGCTGGTTCAACATACGCAAATCAAAAAACATAATCCAGCATATAAACAGAACCAAAGACAAATACCACCTGATTATCTCAATAGATGCAGAAAAGGCCCTCGACAAAATTCAACAGCTCTTCATGCTAAAAACTCTCAATGAATTCAGTACTGATGGAACGTATCTCAAAATAATAAGAGCTATTTATGACAAACCCACAGCCAATATCATACTGAATGGGCAAAAACTGGATAAATTCCCTTTGAAAACTGGCACAAGACTGGGATGTCCTCTCTCACCACTCCTTTTCAACATAGTGTTGGAAGTTCCGGCTAGGGCAATCAGGCAAGAGAAAGAAATCAAGGGTATTCAGTTAGGAAAAGAAGAAGTCAAATTATCCCTGTTTGCAGATGACATGATTATATATTTAGAAAACCCCATTGTCTCAGCCCTAAATCTCCTTAAGCTAATAAGCAACTTCAGCAAAGTCTCAGGATACAAAATCAATGTGCAAAAATCACAAGCATTCTTATACACCAGTAACAGACAGAGAGCCAAATCATGAATGAACTTCCATTCACAGTTGCTTCGAAGAGAATAAAATACCTAGGAATCCAACTGACAAGGGATGTAAAGGACCTCTTCAAGGAGAACTACAAACCACTGCTCAGTGAAATAAAAGAGGACACAAACAAACGGAAGAACATACCATGCTCATGGATAGGAAGAATCAATATTGTGAAAATAGCCATACTGCCCAAGGTTATTTATAGATTCAATGCCATCCCCATTAAGCTACCAATGAGTTTCTTCACAGAATTGGAAAAAACTGCTTTAAAGTTCATATGGAAACAAAAAAGAGCCTGCATTGCCAAGATAATCCTAAGACAAAAGAACAAAGCTGGAGGCATCACGCTACCTGTCTTCAAACTATACTACAAGGCTACAGTAACCAAAACAGCATGGTACTGGTACCAAAACAGAGATCTAGACCAATGGAACAGAACAGAGTCCTCAGAAATAATACCACACATCTACAGGCATCTGATCTTTGACAAACCTGAGAAGAACAAGAAATGGGGAAAGGATTCCCTATTTAATAAATGGTGCTGGGAAAATTGTCTAGCCATAAGTAGAAAGCTGAAACTGGATCCTTTCCTTACTCCTTATACGAAAATTAATTCAAGATGGATTAGAGACTTAAAAATTAGACCTAAAACCATAAAAACCCTGGAAGAAAACCTAGGTAATACCATTCAGGACATAGGCATGGGCAAGGACTTCATGTCTAAAACACCAAAAGCAATGGCAACAAAAGCCAAAATTGACAAATGGGATCTAATTAAACTAAAGAGCTTCTGCACAGCAAAAGAAACTACCATCAGAGTGAACAGGAAACCTACAGAATGGGAGAAAATTTTTGCAATCTACTCATCTGAGAAAGGGGTAATATCCAGGACCTATAAAGAACTCAGTCAAATTTACAAGAAAAAAACAAACAACCCCATCAAAAAGTGGGCAAAGGGTATGAACAGACATTTCTCAAAAGAAGACATTCATACAGCCAACAGACACATGAAAAAATGCTCATCATTACTCGCCGTCAGAGAAATGCAAACAAAAACCACAATGAGATACCATCTCACACCAGTTAGAATGGCAATCATTAAAAAATCAGGAAACAACAGGTGCTGGAGAGGATGTGGAGAAATAGGAACACTTTTACACTGTTGGTGGGATTGTAAACTAGTTCAACCATTGTGGAAAACAGTGTGGCAGTTCCTCAAGGATCTAGAACTAGAAGTACCATATGACCCAGCCATCCCATTACTGGGTATATACCCAAAGGATTATAAGTCATGCTGCTATAAAGACACATGCACACGTATGTTTATTGCAGTACTATTCACAATAGCAAAGAATTGGAATCAACCCAAATGTCCATCAGTGACAGACTGGATTAAGAAAATGTGGCACATATACACCATGGAATACTATGCAGCCATAAAAAAGGATGAGTTTGTGTCCTTTGTAGGCACATGGATGCAGCTGGAACCATCATTCTCAGCAAACTATCGCAAGAACAGAAAACCAAATACCGCATGTTCTCACTCATAGGTGGGAATTGAACAATGAGATCACTTGGACACAGGAAGGGGAGCATCACACACTGGGTCCTATTGTGGGGAGGGGGTAGGGGGGAGGGATAGCATTAGGAGATATATCTAATGTAAATGACGGGTTAATGGGTGCAGCACACCAACATGGCACACGCATACATATGTAACAAACCTGCACATTGTGCACATGTACCCTAGAACTTAAAGTATAATAAAAAATAAAATAAAATAAAAATGTGTGTGTGTGTGTGTGTGTGTGTGTTCTGCTTGCTTGTTCTTCCTCTAGGTGTTTTAGTGCACCACTTACTCTAATGATATTCACCAAGGGCACTCAATTTGTACTGCTCCAGCCAGCTGCTGTGTGCCAGTGCAGCCATCTGCTTTCTCTCATTGCCATCCCCAGGCAGGCAGCCTGTTGGACAGGGGCATGGTCATTCCTTCTTTTCCCATTTGTTCAGTGTCTCTGGAATCAGTTTTCTCCTTTTCATTTGGGGAATGTCTCAGGCGTGCCCAGGCAATTTCCTTCCAGCTCCTCTCCATCACCTTGTCAATGTCAGATATGCTCAGCAAAATTGTTCATGCTCTTGAGGACAGGCTGCTCAGTGGACCATGGAGCCTCAGCTTCATTCTCTGCATCAGCCAGACTTGGCATAAGCCATGACCTGTTTCAGCCTCAGTTTTCTCGTCTGTAAAATGAGAAGATTAGACTATTCTAAAGTTGATGCTTGGCACCCTTTTCTCTTTCCAGGAGTCTTGTATAAAAACTAAACAGATACAACAGATTTACTCATCATTCAGCAATATTTACTGAGCACCACTATGTTTCAGGCATTGTCTTGGGTGCTGATTATAAAGCAATGAACACAGTAGTCTTGATTCTCTTCAGGCTTATGCCCCAACTGGAGGAAGCAGATAGACAAGTGAATGCATGGTTATGTCAGGTGGTGATGAGAATGTCAGAGTACAATACCCAGGGTAAAGTGAGTGGGGAGTGTCAATGGAGAAGTGGATGGAGACTATTTCGTGTAAAACAGATAAGGTGACCTTTGAGCAGAGACCTGAAGGAAATGAGAACTACTTGGAAATCTACCCCACTAGTCATATAGAGTCCCCAACCATATGCCCTGCTACTCATGCCACATATCTCTCCCACGTCACTCTATTATTTCAAGCTTATGATACACATGGACATTCCTTTTTCTCAGGAAAGCTCTCAGAATGACAGAAAAGTCCATCGGTTATGCTCAACACTCTTCAACATCCCCAACTCCACTGCACATCTGCTCTTTCTTTGTTCCTTGTGTTGCACAGAGAGGAGAATGACTGGTGAACAGGAGTAGCCCAAACTCATGTCACAACCTGCTGGGACCGGGGGAAGGAAGTACCTTCACACAGAACAGCCCCTTCTTGTAAACATTTTCCCTTCCCCACTAGGAAGAACGTTTGAGCGGTTATTTATAGAAGATATATTGACATAGAAGACTGCAGAGAAGATTTGTAGCGTGTTTCATGGGGCAAATGCGTATAGTGGGCTGTCTGTCCCCTCAACCCTTTTCAGCTAAGCCCACCTATTTGGGGTGCTATCTAGTTCAGGAAAATCACTAAGTGATTTATGTGTCCTCGTACTTGCCTTTCAGACCATGTCCCACCCCTAAGGAGTTTTTAGGACAAGGATAGTAAAGTGAATGGAACTTCCTATCTTTGATTGTTTTCACTACTCCTTCTCATTAACCTATATGGAGCTTCACTGCCATTCTTAATGTTCACGGTGATCTTAGCATAGCATTTCATTCGGTAAGGCTACTAGATATAGTTACCTTTCAATTCCTCAGAAGTCAGAAGTTCAATGGCAGATAGTTAAGCTTTGACAGATCTCCCATCTGCTTCCTCTGTGTGCCCCCACACTAAGAACCCCAAATAAAACTGAGCAAGATAGTGACATGTTAGGTAGAAAGAAACAGTCCAGAGTCTTTCATTCATTTTAACAGCTCTTTTAAACTAGTACTAAATCAATTTATTAGTTGAGCCACTAGTGGGCTTGGGGCACACAATTTACCTGTGTTGAAGAGAAGCCTCAGACTTAAGGCATCTTGGTCACCCATAGGTTAAACACACACACACACACACAAATATTGAATGAGATTCTTTTGCCCATCCCCAACTCATTTTTCAGAGTGATTGTTTCAGGCCCATTTATTTTCCTCTGCAGAGCAAACCAGTGAAAAAATGGCCTTCTCACTCCTGAGAGACCTTTCACCCAGCTTTCTACTTTTGAATTCTCTCCATAGCTGGTTTCCTCTTAGGCCCCGATAGAGCAGGTGAATATAAATGATTGTTCAGCTGAGGAGGGAGGGGACATTTTATTTTCCAGTTGTAACTGAGGAAAGGAGAGGGGGTGATTTGTAATGTAAAGGATCAAGTTTAAGCTAAGGTCCTTGAAAACGGTGGGAGGTAGAAATCAATTAAAGAAAGAAGCAAATAGTGACATTAGCTAATATTCGTTGGTTCCTTACTGCATGCCCAGCATTTTAAATGTAAAATGCTACATTTTAAATGTAAAAAAGTGCGTGTAAACCATGAACCATTCACAGGATACTGTGAACATTGTGCATGCACTATTCACTTTGCCCTCGTCACAATTCTCTGAAGACAACTGTCACCCCCAGTTTATAGATGAAGAAATTGAGACAGCAGGAGATTAAATAACTTGCACACATCGTGTACTCAGCAAGCAGAGCAGCTGGGGAGGAACCTAGCTGGTTCCAGGGCCCCTGTACCTCACCTCTCTATAGTACCTCTTTGCTGAATTATTTGCTACGTTTTTGGGATGCCTGCCAAAAAAGAACAGTTCCTGAAGGCTCAATTTTCATTGCAGTCCCTGAATCACACAGGCATGATGACTACGTTCTTTCCTGGTACAAAGCATCGTGTGGGAAACACACAGCAAGAAGCATCTTCAGGTCACAAGATTGGTAACACCATCTACCTGGATTTTTTCAAAAGCAGCAGAATATTTAGTTTTCTATTTCAGTGGCTTCTAACAGAGATCATTGTTTGCACAAGATTAAATTTCTGCAGTCATCTTATCTTAGTGTGTGATGTGGGACGATGGTATATGTGGCAAGGTTTGCTTAGGTGACCCTTGTAGAAAGTGGCCTCAGTGTGATTCAGAGGTGATTGGAATCTGGGAAGGATCTTAGAGTAGGAGACAGATTTGTCTCCCCAGGTTTTATGGTTACAATGAGGCAATAAGTATATTTTGTTGGGGAGAGAAATAAAACAAGAAAACTTCCGGATTTATAGATTTAAGTTGTGAGTTTTCAAAAATTCACTATAAGTTCTGACATGAGGTTGACAATTTCCTGTTCTCTGTTGTTGGCTCCTTCGGTTATAAAAATTCAGGATTGGAAAAGGTATTACTAAATATTGGAGAGAGATATTAAAGAAATATCTTTAATAAAGATATAATACCTTTAATAAAGAAACTGATACACAGTTGATAAGTTCTGCAAGAATTGAATGGATATTTTTTAAAAGTACAGATTTAACAAGAAGGTGAGCACCGAAGTACAGGGCATGTGTAGAAGTAACGAGTGTCTTGGTTAAAAATCAAAACCAGAGATTTCTGTAACCATGATGGGTAAGAACTGTAAAACCTACCATTTAAACTTAAAATCAATTCGATATCTCATCAAAATTTAAAATGCTAGTATTTACTTAGGAAAGATGGTCCCTTTGTTCTAGGACTAGTTGAAATACACAGTTGGTTACCAATTGTTCCACACGTTTTGAGGCAGAGTTCAAGTGTCATTAATCTAAAGCAAAATATTTAAGATTAAAAAATAAATGTCCTGCTTGATAACATAGGTAGTGTAAATTGTTGTGCATGGCTGGGCCAAAACTGTATTGATTCTCTTTCATGTTCTAGATTTTTTAAGTGGAAAGGAAACAGGGAGTATACACTTTTTGAGGACTTTATGTGAGTTTAGAGTACCCTGTGCTGAAAACTGTGGTGTATTCATATAGAGTCAGTTCTTATAGGTATTTTGGCTCAAGTAGTTACTTACAGGAACTGAGTATTGACATGGAAGACTTTAGAAAGGACTCACCAACATGCTGTTCCCCACTCACTGGTGTAGAGAACTATTCTGAGTTCATCACAGCTATTGCCAATGGAACTGATTTGTCCTAATGGTAGGGTTATATCAGATAGAATGACCAAGTTTTGGAAAGTACACTGATGTTGTGATAACATATTCTGATAAGATTGTTCTTCTGAGGCCAAAGAATGAGGCCATACTTCTTGGGGGATTCCCAATGTGTGGATGGGAGGCTCATCATCACTCATCCTGGGTGGAGGCAGATATCAAGGAAATAAGAACTTGAATGATGAAAATTACACAATGAAGTGGACATTTTTTCCTGCCTGGTTTAGGAGATGTCAAGAGGTGAGGTGAAGCTCAGACACAGATATATTCGGTGACCCTGTAAAAAGAAGATGATCTGGTCCTGCCATGCACTCATTTATCTTATTTTCAAGAGGTACATATGGAGTGATTACTATATGCCAGGTACAGGAAGATAACACTGAGAAAATAGATACAGCATCTATCCTTGGAAAGCTTATCATCTAGGAGTGCGAGATAAGTATTAAATGGCTTTTTAAAAATCAATTTTATTTGTCTATTTGTTATTTCTAATTGTGGTCAAATACACATAAGTATTTACTCTCTTAACCATTTTTACACGTCCATAGTGGCATTAAGTACATTCACATGGTTGTGCAATCATCACCGCTATCCATCTCCAGAACTTTTCATCTTTCAGAACTGAAACTCCATACATATCAAACAAGAACTCCCATCTTCCCCTCTTCACAGCACCTGACAGCCACCATTCTACTTCCTATCTCTATGAATTTAACTACTCTATGTATCTCATACAAGTAGAATCTTATATTTGTCCTTTGGTCATGAGCTTATTTCACTTAGCATGTGTCTTCAAGGTTCATCCAGGCTGTGCTTGTGTCAAAATCCCCTTCCTTTTTAAGGCTGAGTAATATTCTGTTGTATGAATCCACCACATGTTATTTATTCACTTATTTGTTGATGGGCACTTGGGCTGCTTCCACCTTCTGGCTACTATGAATCATGCTGTTATGAACATCGGTGTACAAAGGTGATGGAGTCCCTGATTCTACTTCTTTTGGGTGACAAATAGCTTTTTAAACATGAAAAATAAAAACACAACTATGAAATGTGAAATGAAAGACCCCTGAGCAGTGAAAGTAACACAGGTGCCTAGACCTGATTAGGCAGTGAGAGACTTATTGGGGTGCATTCCTGGAGGAAGTGACACTTGAGACAAGGCCAAGGTTGGTGTCGCATGAACCAGGGGAAGGGGAAGAAGTAAGAGCCTTCTAGGTTTCTGCAGGAGCAAGCCAGAGACTTAAAAGAGCACATGACTCAGAACCTGGAGGAATTCTATGTGTGGATAGATCAGGAGGAAGATTAAGACTCCTTAGGACCCGTGTCTGTGGGCTTTAAGAAAAGTAAAGTAGGCGAATATTTGTAAATCTCAGTTTGCCAGGCTATTTTCGTTTCTTTATCTCTGACATTCAAAATAAAATCTTTTTTTAAAAGTGGACCTTGTCCCAAGTTTGCTGTGGAGAGCATTAAGGAAAGCACTTACAGGGAGACAACAGCCTCCATAGGAGCAGAGATGGAGACCAGACCAGTGGCAGTCCCACAGGGACCTTGGTGATGGAGGGGTAATGTTGTGGCTTGACCTTGATAACAGGACCAGTGCAGAAGAATCTTGCGGCCCCTGGAGGCCTCTGAGAATAACTTGTGTAGCCCTGTAAAAGTGTCCTTATTTTCTGTCATGGGTTGATAACGCTTGCCAAGTTGGTACATATGCACGTTGTATCCCTTTCCAGGTTTATTCATTTATTTTAGGGCTAGGCTACATGCTTTTGTGGCTAACTGAAGGTGGAATTGCTCACATTCCAGAATCTATAGTACTTATACCAAAGGAAAAAATATGTAACAGTTTGCTTCTCTTATTACAAATTTCAAGGCTATCAGCGTATTCATTGTGAAGTCCATATATTCTAAATAGTGTACATAGTCTCTTGGTTTTTAGCTCCAAGCAATTGACTTTTGTATCAATATGTTTTAAAAATCATTGGTTTGCAGCCTTAAAACATTGTCTCAGTAACAAAGCATGAGCCCCTTTGGCTTTGGCCACTGAAAAACTCAATTTCAGTGACCATTTGCGGAAATCAGCCCCTGTCAGTTGCAGGGGCTTTCTCTGCTTGTTTCCTTTCCGTTTCAGCTCTAACTTACAACTAACTCGTCTGATTTAAATACATTGCAGACATTTCAAGTACTGTGGAAACAGATCAGGCTCACATAGCAAAAGAATTCTTATCATCTGTACTAGTAGAAAATTTCAGCTACTGACATTCACTGGATAGCCTAATATTTTCCCTAAATGTTCCAATTCTTCTCTTTAGTTGGAAGCAGAAAGTCTTAGCTGAGCCCTGGCTGCCTGTGGGATGTAAATAGGACATTTTTAGTAAAATTGGTTTGCTAAGATTATAAACAAAGAAAGAGAGAGAACATTTCTAGATTACCTCAAGAATCACAAAAACCAAGTTAATAGTACACCACCTTATTGATGAGAAAACATGAATCATATTCAAGTTTGGGGCTGTCAGAGGAGTCAATTGCAGTGGTAGATCTATGGCTTTAACAGTCACATATGTTCATAGGAATGATGAGCTTAAATTTCTGCTATTGGTTGTGTGTGTGTGTGTGTGTGTGTGTGTTAGAGGTGCACGTGATCACCCCCACATAATCGGTTATCACTTAATCAATTAACTATTGAGGCAATCTTGTCAAATTTAGTGGTAAGCTGAAAGCAGCAGTAGTGGCAGCTGCAATTTTGATCTGTGCATCCTTGCCCAAGTAATTTACAGCCAATATTGGTACATTCAAATCAGACACTGATTTTACTGATTGGTAAATCAGACACTGTATAAATAGGTGGCTTTGTGGTAGCCTTATAAAGGAAGGCAACCAGCACTAAAATGGTTTTTAAAGTATTTATTTGCAGTCCCCCTCCACTTTCTTAACCATTACCTGGTAAAATCCCCTTTTCTGCTGGCACTGTTTATCAGATTATGTATCCTATAAAAGTAAAACACTGCCCTTGCCTGGTGAGAATATATTCTGTTCATAATCCTGGTAAGTTTACATAAGTGGATGCATAAACTATGTTCTCCACACTACAAGTAATTTGAATGCATATGGGATGAGGCAAAGAAAGACTATGTTTTCCTACTTAGCATACGGTTGGGAATCTTGAAGTGGAGAGAAATGAAGCAAATTATTACACCCATGAATCTCAGAGAGGTCATGGGGACTCAAAGGAGTGAATCATCTCATTTATTCAGCAGTGCGGAGTTACAAACATCTCCATATCGCGATTGTTCATGTAACTGAAGGTCGTTTCTGTGAATGCCAAAACTTTCAAATTTCTTACCTTTCTGAAATAATTTCTAAAGGTATGCATTGCAGACCTCCTTATCTTCTTAAGTGTTTGCAGACATTTGTGACATTTTAGAAACTTATGATTCTTGTTCAGGGTAAATGCCTACTGATACCACTTTTACGCATAGCAGGTGCTTCAGAGGTGGACATGGGCTGCCATATTTGCCCTAGGATGCCATCCTCACCAGTCACAACTGATGGAACTAGAAATGTATACCTGAATCAGTCCAATCCAACAAAATTTTTTTTGAGAATTCAGATTTGGGGTACAAAGACACTGAGGTAAGGAGATGTAAGGTGAAAAGTGTGTTAACTCTTTCCACGCTGCAGTCACACCAGGGCCAGACAATGCCACCTGCAAGCTGAACAGAAAGCACAGGTAAGCAAAAGAGCAGGTTATGCAGACAAGAGATGGTGCACAAACAATGAGGCCACCTTCAGGCAGGGTAACAGGGTCACATGACACAAAACTGAAGGATTTCCGTGCAAAGAACTGTCTCTAGGGTTTTGTCTTGTTTTGTTTACCATGGAAGAGAATTGATGAAATGGTCAGGCACTTGGGAACTCCCTGACATCCAGTTCATCTGTTACTTTATTTCAGGCTCCTTTCTTTCCCTGAAACTATTCACTGGGATCCTAAGACAGTCCCCACACTCTCTAACTTGGCCTTTGTGTATGCTTACTATTCCTTCTGCCTGAAAATTTCTTTTCTTCCTCTTAGCATGTTCCCTGTGTGCAATTCTACTAATGCTTCAAGACTCAGATAAAATTACATTTTCTTCAACAAGTCTTCCTTAGATCATCAAGCCAAAGGAAATTCTCCCTCTCTTTAAATCATAGCCTTCCAGGTCAGTCTCTGCCATCATCGCTGCTGCCCTCTATCTGGTATTAGAACAATCCACACACATTCATTTCCTCTGTTAATTCATTACACTCCTCTGTGAAGAAGATCTCTTTCTGATTCTCAATTGACTCTCCAATACTAGTGCCTTGCACAGAACACAGCACAAAGTAGCTGTCCATTAAATTACGTATTTATTTAGGAGACAGGGCCTCGTGATATTGCCCATGCTAGACTCAACTCCCGGGCTTCGGGGACCCTCTTGCCTCAGCCTCCAAGGTAGCTGACACTATAGGCTCCTGCCACCATTTCTTTCACAATGAATGAAAGACTGAAGATCTAATCAGCTATAAGAATTCAGGATCAGTGTTTTTGATTTATACTAAATCTTGCCATAATTGGATAAAATCATGTGCTCAGATGTTCCTCTCTTTCCCAGAGCCAGCCATCTTTGAAATAAACTATATGTTTGTCAAACCATAGGGGTAACCATTTTCCCTTTAATCTTATAATAAAAAATGAAAAACTCCTAGCATCATCTGATTTTTCAGCTGGAGCTGTTTTGCTGTTTCCAGGGTAATCAAGTGGGTCCCAAAGGAGCTGAACACATGGTTTAGAAGCTCCCCGGAGCTGGGGCTGAGTCCAGAGAGGGAACAGGTAATGATGAAAATCTGTGCTGGGTGACTTAGCAGTTATTTCCCATTGATCATTCAGAACTCTGTTGATGAAAGGAGCCAAATAAAGCACTTTTGAAGTGGCAGCATTGCAAAGAGGGGGTGAAGACTTAATAACTTTGATTTGCTCCCTCTCTTATTTGATTAAAAAAGCTGGAAAGGAGGGAACAGGAAAAAAGGAAAAAGAAATAATTTTCCCAAGCTCCTGAGCTAGTGACGTCCTTGCTGTCTCTGTGCACTAAGTGCAGGAAAGTGCGTAGCGAATGCGTAAGCAGAAATATTTAATATGCGTGATATAATTACGTGGTGTTGGTTCACTGATTTCCTAGCATTATTCTGCACATCTCTCTCAAAGGAGCTATCCCAGTGAAATGAGATTTTAATAAAAAGAATCTGTACGGTATATTGTTGAACATTCAGGACACTTCTGCCTTTCCTGGTGATGCTGGACTGAGAACACAATCCTATTTCAAAATATGATGTTTACATACAAATATAATTTGCCAGAGCAAAATAATTTCTCCCCACAATCAACTGAACACATGTACTTTATTAAGCTTCCCTTTTGGAGGACTTTTTTTCCCCTAGATGGGCCCTGTTTATTTGTTTGGGTTATTTCCTCCAGCTGTTGCATCAGAGCTTTGTGTAATTACCTTGTGCCCCAAAGGTGAATTGTTCTTGAAAACTTAGCATCAATAATTTAGTTGGTGCTATGGTTTGGATAGAGTTTGTGTGGTCCTGCCAAGTCCCATGTTGAAATTTATCCCCAGTATTGGAGATAGGGCCTGGTGGGAGGTGTTAGGATCACGGGGATGGATACCTCATGAAGGGATTGGTGCGCTCCTCAAGGTAATGAGTGAGTTCTCAGTCTACTAGTTTCCATGAGAGTGTTCCCTCAAGAACTGGCTGTTAAAATGAGCCTGGCTCCTTTCCCCTCTCTCTTGCTTCCTCTCTTGTCATGTGATCTATACACACCAGCTCTTCTTTGCCTTCTGCCATGAATGGAAGCCATCTGAGACCCTTACCATAAGCAGATCCTAGCACCATGGCTCTTGTACAGCTTGCAAAACTGTGAGCCAAATAAACCTCTTTTCTTTCTTTCTTTTTTTTTTTTTTTTTTTTTTGAGACAATATCTTGCTCTGTCACCCAGGTTTTAGTGCAGTGGTGGAATCATGGCTCACTGCAACCTTCCAGCCTCAAGTTATCCTCCCACCCAAGCCAACTGAGTAGGTGGGACCACAGGTTTGTGCCATCACACCTGGATAATTAAAATAAATTTTTTTTGTAGAGATGGAGTCTCACTATGTTGCCCAGGATGGTCTTGAGGTCCTGGGCTCAAGCAACCCTCCCACCTTGGTCCCTAAAAGTGCTGGGATTACAAGTGCAAGCAACCACACCCAGCTAAACCTCTTTTTTTTTGATAAATTACCCATCCTCAAGTAATCTCTTACAGTAACATAAATGGACTAAGACTGCTGGGTTCAGGGTAGTTCCCCGCAGCCTGCTCTTTGATGCTTGCAAATCTCCATGGATGCAGTTTTCACAAATTTAATTCATATACACTGCTATCGAAACCAATCTTACTCATTTGACATTAGTATTGTTCCTTAGAGTGAGGCAGATATCAGAGTGATTTTCAATTTCCACTCTCTTCCTTTCCTGACTGAAGATCAAGACTAGAAATTCCTTGGCTATAAGGGTATAAGCTATTGCTAGTCTCCTTGTTAAGTAATGCTGTGCAGTGTAATGCTGGTCTTTGAATAACTCAGCAGTCTTTGTATATGTTATCTAGATTAATGCTTACCCAGGTACTGGAGAGGGGCAAAAAAGTCAAATATCTTTCTGGCCAGCAAAAGTGCACTTGCTCCTCCCTCCAGTAGCCTCACCAATATATGGAGACCTTTGATGCATCAACTTCCATATCCCCAGCCCTCCCCATCCTAAACCAAGTCAAGAGACTCTGTGTATCCCTCTCTCTCTCACTCTGTGTGGGTGTGTATTGAGAGAGAGAGAGAGAGAGATCATAAAGACAAAAAGAGTGAATGAAGTTTTTGCTTGAGATCTCCAAAACAAGGAAGTTAGGTCACTAGTAAGTTCTTACAAGCCATAGGTCATGTAGACTACTAGGAAGAGCTCAGAGCCTGGAGATTTGAATTTTAGTCCTTTTCTGCCTTCAATGCATTCAACTGTTATGGTGTTCCTTCACCTCTTTTTTACCTGTCCATGGGAATAAAGAGAGGATTTTTGATGTCGTTATATATGGATGTGCTGGGTACTAACAGGAAAAAGCTGGCTTAGGGAGAAAGAATACCTTCAGAGTGCACTAAGCAAGGAAGTGGAAGCTACGGAGGTGAGAGGGAGCACATCGACGAGCACAGAGAGTGGTGCTAGGGGAGACACAGAAGAAAAGAAGAATGAGGATGGACTCTGAAAAGGGTGGAAACTGAAGCCAAGCGATGCTGAGTGATGAAAGAACACTGCCCAGTGTGTGCAGTAAATTTCAAAATGGAATTGTTGGTCCTACCATGGAATTGTACATCCTTCCCTTGGGTTATCAATCTCCTTCTGAATGACTATTGTATTGGAGATGCTCCCATCTCAGATCCCTAAAGCCTGATAGTATCTAGAACCAGACCAAAGAGGTAGTGGAGCAGGGAGCTGTGTTTAGAGCTAATCAGGCCCCCTGTACATGATAGTAGCCATCTCCACTCACAGTGCAGGGAACAGCTAATGGGAGGGGATGATGGATATTCCAGCACAATTCCCAACATGTCTCATTGAGTGCGTGGGAGAGGGATTTCACATAATGAGATTCAGGGTAGGGCTCCAGCTGTCAGAAGTGGCTGAGGGTGATGGTGGCCAAAACACCAAGGCAGGCTCAGTGTTTGAAGGTGACTGGTGAATATTAGAAATCAAAACCCAGGCAGAAATGTAGTCCTAGAAACTAGAGCCCCAGAGAGGCTAGAAGGTGTGATTTGGAGAAATATAGTGGGTGAGTTTATTTAAATATTTTAGTATTATTGTGTTTGTCATTTAAATCTCCCCACTAGAATATAAGTGCCACAAAGGCAGGGGTTTTGTTTGTGTTGTTAATTGCTATATTCCCAATGATGGCAGTGATGGGCCGTTTGGAGTGGCCACTGCCATTGCACCAGCTGCAGCAGGGAGGTGTGGGCAGTGGTAGCAGGAGTGACTGCAGGAGCAGCAATGACAGCAGTGGGTCCCCTGTGCCGTGCATCCCTGAGGCAGCCAACTGCGCCACCCGCTAGCAGGGGAGCAGTGTGATTGGGCATGAAGGGGTGGGCAGAAAAGGGCCCAGCAAGGACCTAGAGCTCCCATTCCAGGCTGTGAGGAGGTGTGGCCGGGGTGCACACTCCACAGAGCAGGTGGGACCCCTGCCCTCTCAGGTGCAGGACCCAGGCGTTCACTGCACTCTGCACCCTCAGGGACTGAGGAAGGCCCCCTCACTTGCCCAACAGGCTCAGGGGTGTCTGCTTCCACTTCTTGGCCTCTCCCAGCTCCTAGCACCTGCTCTGATCTTGGAGCAGGGTTGGAGTTGAGCCTGGGTCCTGTCACAGCCTGGCCAGATGTGCACACATGTGAGGCACCACTGATACACCAGCCCCCTGTTTCCTTGGTCCCCTCCAGACTTTAGGTGTTGACGAGCTCAGTGGGGAAGCTGAGGGGGTGCCGAGGGCAGCTCAGCACTGGCCTGCAGGTGCCCCTTGGTACAAGCAGCCTGGACACCATGGGTGATGGCAGGAGGCAGAGAGGCTCCTGGGTGGAAGGGAGAGGGTCTTCAGTGAGTCCCCACCTTCAGGTCAGGGAGGTCCTGAAGGTTGGGGACCGGGCTGCCAGTCCAATGGACCAGAGTGGGAATTTGTGATGCCTTTTCTGGGCCCACCCATGGCTGCCTATCAACCAATCAGCACTTACTTCCTCCCCTCTGAGGCCCATAAAAGCCCCAGGTTGAGCCAGAGCTAGACAGAGGACAGGAAGACCAGCTGCAGAGAGAAGCTATGCTCTCTGCTAGAAGCTGAACACCTAATAGGACACCCTGGCTGCAGAAAGGAACTGCCCATTGTGGGTCTCCTCTGAGCTGTTCTATCACTCAGTAAAGCTGCTCTTCATCTTGATCACCCTCCACTGTCTGCATACCTCATTCTTCCTGGTTGTAAGACAAGAACTTGGGACCTGCAGAATGGTGAGGCTAAAAGAGCTGTAACCCAAACAGGGCTGAAACATGCTCCTTGCTCTCCCACATCGAAGGTGAAGAGAAGGAGAGATGAGCTGTGGCCCTTCAGGGAGTCCAGATCTGGTAGCTCCCCAAACCAGGGCTGTGACTCCCTCACTGGGGCCCTGTGGTTGCTGGCATCTCCAAGCTTCCAGGTGTCACTGCATTAGCCAGTGTCAGCCAATGAAGCTGCTTGCAGTGCACCTGGTCCAGCCACAGCCTCACAGAGAGCCGGTGCCCATGCCGGCACCTGGAGCTGCCCACCCTGCAGCAGCAGCCAGCATGTCTGTGCAGTGGCCAGACCCCACAGTTGCTCACACACCCCTCGTTGCTCCACGCCTGATTCGCAGTCTCCCTTGGGGACATAGGATCCAGGCTGGTAGCATGAGCTGAGCGTAGCCTGCCAGGCAAGTAGGTGGAATGAGCCCAGTGGGCCCAAGCAAAACCTGGGAAAAGGTACCATTGACCACAGGTTTCCGGCCAGAAAAGCAACACCCAAAGATCCTGTAATACCAATACATAGAATGTGCCTGGCACCTCGGAGGTCCACTATAAATATTTGTTGAATAACTGAATCCAAATTGTCCTGGGAGCTGGGCATGGGGGTGTGGTATGTGGCAGGGGGTGTCTGAGTGTTTGTATGAAGAACCATGGGCCTCTGTGGTACAGGGTCCCTCAGTGGCTGGCACGCCATGTCGGGGTCATTCACACATTTTTGGCCATGGCGTTGCCCTTTGTTAAATCAATATCATTCACCAGATGGAGGGTTGATGCATGGTCACTGTGGCTTACAGTCAGGCCTTTGAATCAGTAACTGCTAAGCAAAAGCAGCCAAAATTCAGGTTAGAGGTCAAAGGAGTAATTTAGGGCCAACAAATTTTCGTTTTAGTTTGCTTCCAGTTTTCTATCAGTGAGTAACATGGTAGCTTAACATCAATAACCAGGGGAGAGATGGGAGAGATGGAACTATAGCCTGGTGGATTCCCACTCTTGGTAATCTTCTGCTTCTTAAGTAGACCAGGAGATGAATGTGATGTACCCAGTTCAATTTTGTCTGTCTCCTCTTTAAGAGTGGGTAAAGGGTACTCTTAGGGACAGCTTTGGGGCTAAGTTAATTAACTTTCTAGGCTCCAAAATCTTAAGATTCAAAAAGACCTTAGCAGACACTTAAGAGGAGGGTGGTTGCAGGAACCCTGGACCTAGACCCTGTCCTGACTCTTACTCCTCATCTACCCTGGGGGAGATCAACTAACCTTGCCAGTCCTCCATTTTGTTGTCTTTAGAGTGGGGATAACTAGTTTCTCTTACAGTTTGTTGTGGGGATCAGAGGGGACAACTCCAGTGGAATTCTTATGGGATTATGAAGGATTATCAACACTTATACATCCTAAGTTGAATTAATCAGCAGAAAATGTATTTAAATCAATATTTTTCTGGCTTTAGTGTTGGGACTATGTATGCATGTGATGCAGATGAAGTAAACCCCCAAACTCTTTCACCTGAAACATTCAGTTAATTGTATTATTAGCATTATTACTTGGTAGTGGAGTGAGGAAGGGGGAGGCGGTTTTGTGGACCGTATGTAGCCCTAGTGTGAGTACTGTATTCTGAGGCATTGTCATGAATTCCTAAGGGAGGTCAGGGAATTGTTCCGGCCATCTCCTAAAATAAGAATAACAGTGACTGTCACCTTCACAATATTGTTATTTATATTTGCTATTAAAGGCACTTAATGACTTTCTTTTTGTTTTTGAGATAGGGTCTCGCTGTGTCAGCCAGGCTGGAGTATAGTGGTACAATCATGGCTCACTGCAGCCTCAGCCTCCCAGGCTCAAGCCATCCTCCTCCCTTAGCCTCCCGGCCTGCCTTGACCTACCAATGAATGCCACCACAGCTGGCTAGTTTTTAAATTTTTTGTAGAGATGAGGTCTCAAACTTCTGGTCTCAACTCATCCTCCTGCCTCAGCCTCCCAAAGTGCTGGGAATACAGGTATGAGACACTGTGCCTGGGCCAGCACTTTATTTATTATTTATTTATTTATTTATTTGAGATGGAGTTTCACTCTTGTTGCCCAGGTTAGAGTGCAATGGCATGATCTCAGCTCACTGCAACCTCTGCCTCCTGGGTTCAAGCGATTCTCTGGCCTCAGCCTCCCGAGTAGCTGGGATTACAGGCATGCACCCCCACACTCAGCTAATTTTGTATTTTTAGTAGAGACAGGGTTTCTCCATGTTGGTCAGGCTGGTCTCAAACTCCTGACCTCAGGTGATCTGCCTGCCTCAGCCTCCCAAAGTGCTGGGATTACAGGCGTGAACCACCACACCCGGCCCAACATTTTATTTTTTAAAGCAAAACATACACCCTGAAGTTACTCTGGTAGATTCTCCAGGGAGAGCTTTTCTCCTTACTGTGCAGCGAGTCTCCCAAGGAGCCATGGAGCTCCCGCTTAATAGAAATCCACTTAAAAGAGGCCCACGGTGATCCCACGGTGATCAATTTATGAATATTCACCAACTCTCCCTCCTCACACAACAGGTTGGGCATGTCTCTGCTCCCAGCTGTTCTGCTGTGGCTATGAGCTGGAGTTCCGCACTCCTCCTGTGTCACTCGATTTTTGAAGTTGTTACTATTTTGGATAAGACTGTTGATATTTTCTTAGAAAAGTTACCATTTTTTTTTTCTTTCCTTAAATAAGGAAATACAGTACTCACACTAGGGGTACATACTGTCCACAAAACCACCTCCCCCTTTCTCACTCCACTACCAAGTAATAATGCTAATAATGCAATTTCCTGACAGTTTCAGGTGAAAGAGTTTGGCGGCATAATTTCTTTCCTTAAATAAGTGCCATTTAATTACACTCAGGGGCCAGAACTTTCCCCAGGGTAACCTCTCCCTGAGAATCACAGAGGAAATCAGTGGATAAACAAGATTTGTTTCTGTACTGTCCAAATCCCCCTGAAGATGAATTTTTGCTTCTTTTCTAATCTCTGTCCTGTGGCACATATTTAAAATCTAAATCTCTCCCTCTGCTTTCCTGTCACACACAAGCACGTATGATCTCATGGCAAGTTTTAGAGACAGGACAGGTATAATTATAACCACTGGACACATGATAGAATTGAGTCTCTAGGTGTTGAATGAACTTTTCCAGGTTACACAGCTAGTAAGCAAAGTGGGGGATTGAACTTCAGGTGTTACTGTTTGGTGGTGGTTGGGGCCTTTACAGTGTGTACTTTGACTGCATCACATAATATCAGGAGGCGGCATAGCTAAGAAGTTAAAACTTCAGGAATCTGGAGATGGCCTAGTTGTGACTTAGGACATGTAGTCAATCTCTCTGCCTCAGTTTCCTCACCTGTAAGTGAGGATAACAATAGTCTAAAACAGGCTACAACATGTAAAATGCCTGAAACAGGATAGAAAGCATTTAAAGCAAGTAGCAATTATTAGTATTTAAATATTTTCTCAATCTTTTCTCCCATTTAAATGTCTTTACTTTTAAATTAAAATTTTTATTTCATTTATTTCTATTAAAGTTTTGATTTTGATTTTCTAAATGCAATGGATTCATATGGATTGAAAATCACAAATTATCAAAATCTATACTCTGCAAATTTCCTCTTTTACTCCTGTTTTCTATCTTCCTAGCCTCAAAGCAGCAGCGAATTTACTAATTTCTTTGTGTGTGTCCACCCAGGGATGGTCTTTGCATATACACAGGGAAATATAAATTCTTATTCCCCGGACCCACAAACTTTTACATGAACCGTAGCATACTCTACATGTTGCTTTTGTCTTCATTTTCTTTCTTAATACTAATCTTGAAGTTATTTACATAGCCATATATGTAGAACTTTCTCATTCTTTTAAGTTTAATTTTACAACTGCATTGTGTTCCATTGTATGAATGGAGTATAATTTAACCAGCGCCTTCCTGATGGACAGGTACACTATGCCAAATCTTTTACTATAACATACTGTGGTGTAATTAATGAATTTGCACATCTGTCATGTTGCATGAGTGTATCTGTAAGACAAATGAAGTGTCATTTATTAAATGGCTATGTTTGCTTCTAATTTTGATAGAAACCATTAACCAAATTGGCTTCCATAAGATTATATTAATTTATACTCCTGCCTACAATGAATAGAAGTACAAGAGTGGCTATTCCCCATAGCTTCATCAACACAGAGACAATTATGTATATTAAAATTTTAAATTAAATTAGGAAAACATCTTGAACAGTGAGTTTTCTTAAAAACATGGTTGAATACTCATTTTCATCTGTTTTTCTGTCACTAGGGAATGTTTCAAATGCCTTACATATGCTTTACATATGCTTTACATATACAAAGTGCTTACATGTTCCTTATATTTATTCCTAAAAACTTCACGACTTTTTGTTGCTAATGTAAATGGAATCTTCCATTATTTTCTCTAATTTGTTGGTGTTTGCATATATGAAAGCCATTGATTTCTACGTATTAATTTTGTCCTCTGTAACCTCACTGACTTCTCTCATGTGTATAATGCTTTTTCAGTTGAATCTCTTAGAATTTTTAGATATAAAGTTATGCCTGAAAATAGTGATAATTTTACTTTCGTCTTTCTATGTTTAACCTTGTCTTCATTTCTTTCTTAATACTAATCTTGAAGTTACTTGTACTTTCAATGAGTAGTAATTTATTTTTATTCCTGCTTTAGAGGAAGTAGTCTAGTATTTTCCATTAAGCATGATGCTGGCCATTGGGCTCTTGCTCTGCCTCCTGCTCTATGTAAATACACACACACACACACACACACACACACAGTCTCATGTACATGTATACACACACAAATTTTTCTGACACAAGTGTATATATGTATATATACATGTCTTTTTCTGTTCCTATCTTGATGACTTTTATCAATTCAATAATGTGTGTAGTGTTAAGTATCTTTTCTACATCTGAGATGATCATTTGGCTAATTCTCTTTAAATGTATGATTATGGTAACTTCTATTAAAATATTTCCCGATATTAAACTATCCTGGAACAAATTCCACTTGGTCATAGTATATGATCCTTTAATGTGGCACTTATTTCAGTTGGTGGCATTGTTGGTAATATTTATGATTTTTGTATCAAATTAATAGTTATCTTTTTTGTGTACTGTTGGTTTTTGTTGTCAATGTTATCCTTAATTCTTTTAATGAATTTGGAAGGTTTAAAACTTATGTCAAATTTATTTACATAGAATTGAACAAATAACTCTTTTGTGATTCCTTCATTTTCATCAGTTTCTGTAATTATTTCCCACATACTAATTTTGTATTCTGTTTTTATGAGCTAATTTTTTTCTTGATTGGGCAATCTATTGGTAACTAGTTTTTTTTTTGGTTTTTTTTGGTATGTTTATTTTTCTCTAAGATCTGGCTTTTGGATTTATTTATTAGTCATACTGTTTTTCTGCTTTCTATCTAAATTTCTGCTTTTATCTTTATTAACTCCTCCCTTCTGTTTCCCTTCAGGGTATTTTGTTTGTTCTTTTTCTAACTTCTTAAGTTGAAGATGACATTTATTTTCATGCTTTCTTGCTTTCTTATATATTTAAAGTAACGTTTTATAATTTAAGTATAAAAATATACTCACATTGAAGGCATAGCATGCTACACCAAACATCTGTCCCCTGACCCTTTTTTCCTTAGCAACTTCACAGTAATAGGCATACGTACATTCTCAATAATTACATTAATTGATAAACACACAGTAAACAGATCCATGACAGAAGCGCTCCCTCTCCTTGCCCTTCTGCCCTGCAATACAAGTGTTGTTGCATCATATTTATTAGTATGCCCATGGGCTTTTGCGTTAGCAGAAGCATTAGAGTGCTTTAGCCAAAACGATTCCCACCTCGGCCAAGAGTCCTGATGATTGGCTGCTTGATTTTGCAAGGGAAATATATTTTGATAAATGATTTGAGTTGGCACCAGTGATTCCAGAGTCCTTGCTTAAGGCTACAGGGTTTAGGTCCATCTGCAGATATGTGCAATCACAACCACAGTGTGTGTTTACACAGGATCTATTTTGGTCCTTGGACAGACTATGTCTTTTGCTCTCTTATTCCAGAGAGGCAGCAGGAATAACATTAGGGACACAGGAAAAAACTGGAATTCAAAGTTTCTTACCAAGAGTTTTTTTATCTTCTGTTACTGATGGAAAGGACCAAGTTGTGTATAATCTGTAATATTTTCCACATTGAATTCTTTCATTTTAAATAATGTGTATATCTATGCATGTGTATGTGTATGTATGCATGTGTATAAAATCACCTCTGAGCATAATTTACATACAATTCACCAATTTGCAGCGTACAATTCAATGAGATTTGACAACTGTATAGATTTGTTAGTGCCATGAGTATCATGGTGCAAAACATTTCCATCACCCCAGAGAGATCTGTTTTGCCCTTTGGCATCAGTACGATTCTCCACACCTTGGCAACCATTGAAGCATCTTCCTTCTATCACTAAGGTTTGACTTTTGCGAAGAATCTCATATAAATGGAATCATACAGTATGTAACATTTTCTGACTGTCTTCTTTCTCTTAGCATATTTTTTTTCAAGAATTATCCATGTTGTTGTATCTATCAGTAGTTTATGTTCCTTTTTATTGCCAAGAAGTATTCCATTCTATGGAGATACTAGTTTATATATAAACATTCACCAGTTGATGCATATTTTGAATCTTTATAGTTCTTGGAATTAAAAATAAAGCTACTATGTACATTCACATAAGAATCTTTTTGTGGACATATGTTTTCATTACTCTTGGGTAAATGTCTAGAAGTAGAGCTGTGGATCATATGTGTATATTAACTTCATAAAAAAATCAAATTATTTTCTAAAGTGGCTGTACCATTTTATGTTACCACTGGCAAACAGAGTGTTCCAGTTCTTCCACATCCTCAACAATACTTAATATTTGCCTTTCTAGTGGGAATAAAATGGTATCTCCTTATGGATTTAATTTGCCTTTCTTTAATAAATAATGATGGTGAGGATCTTTTCACATACTTGC
Source organism: Theropithecus gelada (assembly GCF_003255815.1). Classification (NCBI taxonomy): domain Eukaryota; kingdom Metazoa; phylum Chordata; class Mammalia; order Primates; family Cercopithecidae; genus Theropithecus; species Theropithecus gelada. Next base: position 143,638,169 of record NC_037668.1, read on the forward strand.
CGTTTGTATATCTTCTTTGGTGTAGTATGCATTCCAATCTTTTGCCAATTTTTAAATTGGGTTGTTTGCCATATTATTATTGAATTGTAGGAATCCTTTTACATTCTGGGTATAAGCTTTTAATTAGCAAATGTTTTCTCAATCTGTAGCTTGCCTTTTCATTTTATTTTGTGTCTTTTAAAAAGCAAAAGATTTTGATTTTGACACAGTTCAATCTATGAATGTTTTACAGTGTACACTTTATCTTATTTATGAAGGCTTTGACCAACCTAAGTACACAAAAAATTTCACTTCTATTTTATTCTAGAAGTTATGTAATTTCAACTTCATATTTAGGTTGTGATCCATTTTGAGTTAATTTTTGTGTATTTTTGAGGTAAGGGTTAAGGTTCATCACTTCCATGTGTGGATATTTTAATTGTTCCAGCATCATTTGTTATAAAGAATGTCAATTTGCACCGCTGTTGAAAATCAATAATTATATGTGTGAATTTGTTTTGATTACATAAATCATTATGTTGTCTACAATAGAGACACATTTTCTTCTTCTTTATTTATGATCTTTATGTTTTCATTTATTTTTCTTGCCATATTAAACTGGCTAGGACTTCCTATACAAAATTGCTTTTTGTTGACATCACACATTCTTGGCTTATTCCTAAATGTAAGGGGGAAAACTTCTTAACAAACAATGAATTTGTTGTAAAACAATCACTACAGTGAAGCTAACTAACATATTAATTACCTTATCTAGATACTTTGTGTGTGTGTGTGTGTATAGAACACTTGAGTTCTACTCTCTCAGAAAATTTCAAGAGTGCAATACATTATTCTTAACTATAGTCACTTGTGTCTCTTCTTATAAGTGTGCTAATCCCACCATGAAGGCTACTTCCTCATGGCCTAATCAACTTGCAAAGGCCCCCATCTCCTAATACCATCATATCTGAGATTAGGGTTTCAACATGAATTTTGGGGAAAGACAACTAGTCCATAGCCCTTCCTGTCAATGTGGTGAGAGGTAGCTTCAAAGCTAAAATAGCTTTTCCCAAACATGCCTCAGCCTTAGATTTCCTTTTACTTTGTATTTTTCTTTAAATAATTTCAACTCTCATTTTAGATTCAGAGTCTACATGTGCAGGTTTATTACATGAGTAAATTGCATGATGCTGATGTTTGGGGTACCACTGATCACATCACCCAGGTAGTGAGCATACTACCCAATAGTATTCAGGCCCTGCTCCCTTCCCTCCCTTCTCTCTCTAACAGTCCCCAGAGCCTGTTGTTGACATCTTTATGTCCATGACTTTCCAATGTTCAGGTCCCGCTCATAAATGAGAACATGTGGTATTTGGTTTTCTGTTCCTGCATTAATTTGCTTAGGATAATGGCCTCCAACTGTATCCATGCTGCTCAAAGGACATGATTTGGTTCTCTTTATGGCTGCATAGCATTCCATGGTGTATATGTACCACATTTTCTTTATGCAGTCTACCACTGATGGACATCTAGATTGATTCCATGTCTTTGCTATGGTGAGTAGTGCTTGCAATGTACATATGAGTACGTATGTCTTTTTGGTAGAATGATTTTTTTTTTCTCTTGGATATATAGCCAGTAATGTGATTGCTGGGTTGAATGGTAGCTCTGTTTTAAGTTCTTTGAGAAATCTCCAAGTTGCTTTCCACAGAAGCTAAACTAGTTTATATTCTACCAGCAGTGTACAAGCATTCTCTTTTCTTCTCAGTCCTGCCAGCATCTGTTGTTTTTGACTTTTTAATCGTAGCCATTCTGACTGATATGAGATGAAATCTCATTGTGGATTTAATTTGTATTTCCTCTGATAAGTGATGTTGAACATGTTTTCATATGCTTTTTGGCCGCTTGTGTGTCTTCTTTTGAAACATGTCTGTTCATGTCTTTTGCCCACTTTTTAATTTTTTTTTTTCTTTTTTTGCTTGTGGAATTAAGTTCTTTATAGATTCTGAATATTAGATCTTTGTCAGACACATAGTTTGTGAATATTTTCTCCCATTCTGTAGGTTGTCCGTTTACTCTGTTAGTTCCTTTTGCTGTGCAGATGCTCCTTAATGTAATTAGTTCTCAGTTGTCAATTTTTGTTTTTGCTGCAATGCCTTTTGAGGACTTAGCCATAAATTATTTCCCAAGATTGATGTCCAGAATGGCGTTTTCTAGGTTTTTTTCTAGGATTCTTATAGTTTGAGGTCTTATATTTAAGTCTTTAATCCATCTGGAGCTAATTTTTATATATGATGAAAGGTAGGGGTCCAGTTTTATTCTTCTCCCTATGGCTAGCCAGCTGTCATAGAACCATTTATTGAACAGGGGAGTCCTTTCCTCACTGCTTATTTTTGTTGATGTCATCAAAGATCAGGCAAAGGTGTGCTATAGGTGTGCAGCTTTATTTCTGGGTTCTCTATTCTGTTCCATTGGTCTATGTGTTTTTTGTTTGCTTGTTTTGTTGTTTTTGTTTTTTTGAGATGAAGTCTCACTCTGTTGCCCAGGCTGGAGTGCAGTGGCACCATCTCGGCTCACTGTAACCTCCATCTCCCGGGTTCAAGTGATTCTTCTGCCTCAGCCTCCCCAGTAGCTGGGATTACAGATGCCTACCACCACGTCCGGCTAATTTTTGTGTTTTTAGTGGAGATGGGGTTTCACCACATTGGCGGGGCTGGTCTCAAACTCCTGACCTCAAGGGATCCCCCCACCTTGGCCTCTCAAAGTGTTGGGATTAAAGGCACAAGCCACCGCACCCAGCCTATGTGTTTGTTTTTGTACCAGTACCATGATGTTTGGGTTATCATAGTCTTTAGGTTGAAATCAGATAATGTGATGCCTCTGGCTTTGCGTTTGTATAGGATTGCTTTGGCTATTTGAACTCTTTTTCGGTTCCATATGAATTTTAGAATAGTTTTTTTCTAATTCTGTGGAAAATGCCATTGGTAGTTTGACAGGAATAGCATGGAGTCTATAGATTGCTTTAGACAGTATAGCCATCTAATGATATTGATTCCTCCAATCCATGAGCATGGAATATTTTTCCATTTGTTCATGTCATGTATGATTTCTTTCATCAGTGTTTTTTTAATTCTTCTTGTGGAGATCTTTCACTTCCTTGGTTAGATGTATTCCTAGGTATTTTAATTTTTTGTGGGTATTGTAAATGGGATTGTGTTCTTGATTTGGTTCTGGACTTGGACATTATTGGTTCATAGAAACGCTACTGATTTTTGTACATTGATGTGTATCCTGAAACCTTTCTAAAGTTGTTTGTCAGTTCTAGGAGCCTTTTGTTGGTGTCTTTGGGGTTTTCTAGGTATAGAATCATATCAGCTGTGAAGAGAGAGAGAGTTTGACTTCTTATTTTCCTATTTGGATGCCTTTTATTTCTTTATCTTGCCTGATTGCACTAGCTAGCACTTCTAAATACTATGTTGAATAGGAGTAGTGAGAGTGGGCATCTGTGTCTTACTCCAGTTCTCAAGAGAAATACTTTCAGCTTTTCCCATTCAGTATAATGTTGGCTATAGGTTTGCCATATACATCTCTGATTATTTTGAGGTATGCTCCTTCAATGCCTAGTTTGTTGAGGGGATTTCCTTTTAGAAAACTCAGAAACCGGTCCTGAGGCTGAAATCTTTGTCCCAGAGGTTCCCCCCACCCCACCCCTTCCTAATATCTTGTGAGCTGAAGCTTCCTCACAGCTGGAACTAATGCTGCTATAAATGCCTAACTTCTGAGGCAGTTTAGATATAAAGAAATAATTTCACAGAAGTTACTAATGTGGAGGTTGTCACACTCAAGCTGAGATGTCTCACACAACTGGAAATGTGTAGCTGATTCCCAGAGGCTTTGATACTGTTTGGGGCAGTCTCTAAGGCTAACCAGGCCATTTGGATGTGCAGGAGAAAATACTTCCTAGCTTAATAGAATGGAAGGAATCTTGTTGGACTTCAGCAGGTATTTGGTCCTTCAACATGAGGAGCTTTCTCAGTTGGGCAGTGTGATGGTTAATTAGGAAGGAAGAGGTAATTACGGAGTTGATTTATTGGAACAGCAGCTGCTAAATGACAGATTTCTTGTTCATCAGGCATCCTGAAGGTGGTGTCTTGGTATTTAGCTGCTTCTTATCTGGATAAACAGAGACTAATATCTGGGTACACTACCCTGCCCACAATCTTGTTCCATCCTTTTTGGGATCTTATTTAATGTACAATGTTCAGTGGTTTAAGGTGAGAGTAGATCCATTCACTGGACCTCATATACTTGAAGCTGCATGATTGTCAAACTTTCTGTCTGCTGACAAGGCAGAGAGGGTAAGAGAAAGCTGGTGAAAATGTCATAATTCTGATTCAATTAGTCAGTCAGCCTGGTCAACAGAAAGATGCCTACAGATTTTAATTGGTCTCGGGGGAGGAGAACAGAATGTTCTAAGATGTCCTTGTTCACCCTGATATTGCATTATCTGGGCCACAGGGCAGCTGCAATCTTTCCCCCAGGGCTCAGGATGTCTGCCTAGAAATAAACTTCAAATTTAGTGTTAACCTTTTTACCACCATGTTGCTTCGAAACAGATACTCTTCAGTGAAGTTAGCTTTAGAGATGTAAAATCTGTCCCATTTCTAAGTAGGTCAATATTATTCCTAGAATACTCACCCCAGAGGACACTGATGTTGTGGGATGAGCACTTCTATCTAGGCAGGGGGGTCAGAAATTTGGGTCTGTGTTCTCCTGCTAATCTCATCCATAATTCCAGAAACCAGTGCTTTCACTTCTCCATGCCTTGGAATCTCTGTCAATAAAATAGGAATGGCTGTGCTCTTTTGAGAAAATAATCTGCTTTGAAGTCATAAAATCTATAGTACCAACCCTCACTTGTCCTAGGCGATGAAGGTTAAAGGTTTCATGATCAAATGACATTGTCATATTTTAGGAGCTTCCTTTCTACATAATTTTCAACTCGTGAAATTCACATGCTGTGTTAGGGTAGGCTACGTTTTGCTGTGACAATAAACTCCCAAATCCCAAAGGCTATTCCTCACTTTCTGAATGGTCTGATGCAGGTTAGACTGCTCTCCTTGGTGGCTACTCTTCAACAGTGATGAGACATTTAGGCTGTTTCCATCTTGCACCTTGGCTGTTTCAGAGTTCTTTGTTTCCAGGCATAGTGGCAAGAGAGAGGGCATGTATGGAACTCACCACCCTTCTTTCCTACCTCAGACAGAAAGTGCCAAGGATTACTTCACTCACACGCCTGCCTATGAACCAGAATTAGTCACATAACCCCACCATAAATACAAGGGAGGCTGAGAAGCATGAGGGAGCTTGTGGAATATTTGGGGAGTGCTGGTCTTTATGCTACATATTCTAAGAGTGTTATTATTGTTTTATGTCTAACCCAGGCAAGGATTCAAAATGAAGAAATGTTTATTCGACAAACTTACCAAGCACTACCAACTAGAGATATAAAGATAAATGAGGCCCAGGTTCAGCCCAAGTAATTCATAGCTGGGAGACAGGCATGGGGAAAGATGCAAACAAGGAAATTATTGGGAAATACATAATTGCTTAGAGGTAAAAATGAAATGTGTGGGGAGACAGAGCAGGTAAGGCTCTACAAAAGAACTGACTTGAAAGATGGTCCTTAGGTTCTGGAAGGAGGACTAGGAGTTTACCAAGTGGTGATGTTGGGGTGGATGGATTCTATAGGAAGGAAAAAGGAGCTTAGGGTCAGACTTCCTTTGTTTTCAAAATCAACATGGGAGACCCCCGCAGTCCACTGCACTAGGCCTGTGCTTCTTAAAAAAAATAAATAAATAAAAGTGAGTAGATGCTGAAGCCTCAATTTTATAGTTTCCAAATGAGTAGTAAAAATAAAAAGGCTTGAAAAAGAAAGTAGATAAAATAAAGACTTTGGAAACAGTAAACGAAAGACCTGACAAATCATTCCCTGCCAGGCTGGCTCAGTAAAAAATTTTGGGTGGCACAAGTGGCCCTATCTGCTATCAAATTCAATTATTTTGCCAGCAAAACTCTAAGAATGGTGATAGCTGCTTTTGCTGGAGGGTTTCTCTTATTCATTATTTACAACCCCATCATCCTGGAAAACTGACATTTTGGCCTAAAAAATTAGGATCCAAGGCCAAAAACATTATTTCCAGAAAATGAAAGAACATATAGTAAAAACTTCTGGATGATACAAGCTCCCCAAGGGCTTGGATGTCCACTTTTTGATATGGGGCCTTCTAGAAAAGGTTATTGGCCATAACACCTTACATTTGCATAGTATTTGAAAGATTGCAACACATTTTAAAGTATCCATTAAGTGAGTTAATTAAAAAAGAAGGGAGACCAGTATTGAGAAGGCCATGGAAAATTGGCAGTTTTTTGCATTATGGGGAGTATAATGCGTTATTAGAAGAACTGCTGCCCCCTTTTTGGAGAACATTTTGGCAATGACTGCTTTTTAACCTAGCAATCACACTTCTAGGATTTATCCTTGAACTATGTTTGTACAAAATCAAAAGCTCAACATGAGTTCCTTTGCAGTATTTGAAATTTAAAAAGGTAGGGAGAAAACTTACTATCTATGAAGTGGGGAATATCCAAATAATTCATTATGTACTAGAACTATAAAATGCTATGTATCTTGAAAAATGAGAAAAATCTGATGTCTTGACATGGAAGGATGTCCATGAGGGTGCTTAATAAATGTTCCAAGCACATGTGTGCATGGGTTTGGCTTGCCCAAGCCCTGCACCTCCTAAATGACAGCACTGGATTCAAACCTAAATAATCTCAATTTAGGTCCTGGATGCTTTGTACTTTATTTCACTTCCAGCACCCATAGGGTAGGATCTGGACATGAATGAGACTTCCTACCAACCAGCTCCAGGAAGTTGGGAAAAAATAGAAAAATCCAGTGGAAATAACTCTTTGTTAAGACTAACAAGATTTGGGCTTCAAGCTCTGCTCTTTCACTGTCAGCTGTGTGACACACCACAGTCTCTTTGCCTCTCTGGAAACCACCTTTCCTGGCCTTCCTCATCCCTACCTCCTCCACTTCCCTCTGTGCTGTTCTATACAGGGGAGCTGGAGCCACATGTGGTTCCTGAACCCTTGAAATGTGTCCAGGGTGACTGAAAATCTGAAAGTTTAATTTGATTTTCATTTGAATGAATTTAAAGTTTATTTAGCCACATAGGGCTATTGGGATGGTCCTGGGCAGTACAAGGCAGAGTAATTCTTAGGGGACACCCCACCAACCTGAGAATCATTACATAACAGGGAAGAGTTACTTGATTACACTGTGTGAAGGCAGATTTTTTACACGTTGGTTGAGAAGCACTACGTACGTACAACATAAAGTTAAAACTATTCAGTGTGGCAATCACCACCAAGATGCCACATTTCTAGACAGGTTCCAGCCACAGCAGCATATTGATCAGGCTCCTAAGCCCATTCTCCTTCTCACACTGTTCCCTCTGCATCGAATGCTGGCTCCCATCCTCCTTACCTGGATCCTACCCATCCTTCCATGCACAGGTGAAGGTACCTTGTTGCTGAAACCCTCTTTGACCTCCACGCTCACGCTTGAACTCGCCAGTGAGGTGAATCGCCCTCTCCCAGCATGGGTAGCACTCACTTCATTACAGTACAGTTGTGGATCCAGGTCTAACATGGAGACAGACAGTGTAATGTGGCATACAGAATTATCTCATGGAGACAGATCCAGGGTGCTCTAGAGACCCAGAGAAGGGGCTCATCAAGCCAGGTTCGAGAGAGTGGGTTCTCAGAAAAACAGATGTGAAGACAGAATGTGTGCGAGAACATTTTGTTAGGGGAAACACCTGTGAGACAAAATAGCCCAGGAGCGTGGAGAGGCTGAAAGGGCCATCAGACCACATCACAAACACATGATGGAGTTTACAGCCCGTCTGCGCTGAGTTAATTATGTTCCCTGATGTTGCTCCCGATGTTGGAGACCTGAGAAGTGCAATTATAGCCACCACAGAGGGTGATGCTCTAAGTAGAAATACCTGTGAAATCACTTTGTGTGTGATTAAGCCTCTACAAATAACCACTGTTTTTATCGTAGACCTCCAGGAACAATTATAATAGTAACATCAGGGGAACGCCTCAGAGTTAACTAGGAGGCCAACAGATGGAAATTAACCAATTAAACTACAGATGTTGGTGAAATGGTGTAAAATATGATAAGTAAAAGGACTTTAATTTTGCTATTAAAAACTTGATCTCAATGAATTTAGATCTTGGATTTGGCGACTGGTAAGGTTGTGGAAATGCCTTCTCTCTCAGCTATTTAAGATTGAGAACAATCAAGTAACAAGTGTTAAGTATCCACATGTGCTTCTTAGAGAGTGCCATGAAGAATTAGAACTATAAGGGAAGTGAGTGCTTTTGAGGAGTGTATTATGCTCTTGGAGAGATGAGACCAGTGTTTATAAACAACAGAAATATCAACAAACAGTACTAGGTAGGTACAGCTTTGTAATCTGAAGAGATTACCCTGTTCAGGACAAAGGAAATAGAATCTTATTCTTCATGAGGAATCAGCCAGAACCCACCCTAAGACTCTGCTATATCACGTCTCTATTCAGGGTTAAGTAATTGACCCACTCCAGAAATGACGAAAACAAAATAAAGGTGAGCGTGAAGTCAGTGAGATGAAATGAATGGAAATCTGATGAAAATGTTATCATTAGGCAGCTGAGTAGGATCTTCCTTGGGGTTCTGGAAGCAAAGCTCCACCTGTCACTCGAGTTTCTCAAATAAACTTATGTTTCACTCTGAGTTTCTGAGCCACTGACCTGAGCTTTACTCACTCTGTCCCTCATGTTTCCCAGGTGAGAGGTAGTTTCTGTGCTCTCCCAACCATAGATGGGGCTAATCAACAGGCCCTATCTCCAGCTCCAGCCTCAGATTCCCTTTTTGGGCAGAGGGAGGCTTGGGCTGAGTCATCCCAGGGATAAACGCTGTAGTCACTCTAGGGAGGTGTCCCCGGTTGCCCCTGCTGGAGGGCAACCAAGTGAGTAACCCAGCTGGTGTCACATGGTCCTGGAATGGGGCTGGCTTGTGCCTCTGCCAGATCCATGGCAATGAAGGAGTTTGCTCACAACACACACACATACCCTGACCCTTCCCTTGAGCAGGAGTGAAGGTCTGTGGGGGGACGAGAATTGTTGTAGATTTAACAACTGAACGTACATAAAGAAAGCTTATGACCCAGTGGACAGGCAACGGATGCTGATCTGATAAGATAATTCCTAGAGAAGAATGTTCCTAGAGGAACGCTGCCTAGGAATCTCCCCCCAACCTACCCCTTCCCACACATTTCCTGGCCTTGTCAACACAGCTCCTGTGGCCGATAGGAGATGCCAGCAGCTTGCTCACGCAGGACAGAGAAGGAGAGAGAGACAGAGCAATCCTTAAGATGCAGGATGATGCAAAGGCTAAAAGCCACCGTCAGAATCCAAGTCAGGAACTCAGGTGGCCAAAACTCTTCCCCTTGGGATGAGTCACAGTGGCTAAAGTTTTGGGGAGCTGCACAGCAGATATAGCCTCCTGTGTGCAATCTTACCCCAATTGAATTGTATTTCAGGCCCCTTGTACTAACAATGGTAAGATCTGGATATTTGTTGTGGGCTTTAGAGTATTCCTTCAACTTGATCTTCTGTGTCACCACTTTGAGTCTCAAATATATATGTGACTCTCCTAAATTCTCATATTCTTTTTATTCCTCCGTCCTTCCCTTTCTTTCACACCCCCCTTCCTCCCCCTTTTTCTCTCCCCCTCTCTTTCCCTATCCCTTTCCCAAATTGACATCAGTCCCACTCATTCAGGCACTCCATTTCTTTAGGGTCATCGTTTTGGGTGGACTGCTTGTTCTTTCTGCCTGTGTCTACTCCACTTTCAGTGCACTGCTATTTTTCTTAGTCTGTTTAGGAGCTTGGGTCCAGGATGTGGGGTTGTTTAAGCAACAGCCCATGAGCAGTTGGTAGAAGGTGTGGAGGTTGCCTGTCTCAGTGGTCTGTGTGTAGCAGCATGCAGGTTGCCAGCTCCAATAGTAAGCCACTCTGTTGTCTAATGTTACTATAAACGCTAATGCTCTCCCAATCTTGGAGGTAGGGAGAACACCACCAATAGCTTCTGAATCTGAGAATGGTGATCAATTCTACTAACTTGTGTTTGTGTGAACTTTGACTTTCTGAACTCTTTCCTTCTTTAACCAATTTTTTTTCAGCATTTTTTGTGGGCAAGACATCCCTATCTATTCTTGTAACAGCCTAGCAACATAGGACAATGCAGGGAATACTCTGCTCATTTTACAGTTGGGCAGACTAAGCTCTAGGCAGTTAATCACCTAGATTCTTGGTAATGGAATATAATTTACAGATTTGATCTTTTGGTCCATCACCACCAGAGACTTTTCTAGAACAGGTAAGATATACAAAAGTTTATATATAACAAGGTGTATATATATATATACACACACACACACACGCATATACATATCTTTATATATATGTATATGACGATATAGGTATATATATGTATATATACATATATGAAGAGCTATATATGCATATGTGTATATATGTATATACGCATATAAACTAGCACAGGGAATTCTGGTTTAGGTGCTAGAAAAGCTGGGTTTCAAATTCAACTCAACCCTAACTAATTCTAGTGCCTAACAATCATCTCATTTATGCAAGCATCAGCTTCACAAAAAATAAAGTGATGAACTTAGATAATTCCCAGAGTGTCGCTAAACTCTATCTTTTCAAAAGTTTAAATTCCTAGAACTAAGAAAGTGGTTTCAGAATGAAGATTCTGGGCCTTTCCATCTGGCCTGACCGTGGTATGACTTGGAGCACTCTCCTGCACAGCTGCTGGCTGGTAGTCCTGGTAAAGCAGCAGGAATGTTTTCCAGGTTGATCTCTCCAGGTAGATACAACAGAAGCATCCTGAAGTGTCCTAAGTTGAGCATGTCCATGGGTCCCCAAATTTCCCACAAAACCTCTTCCGTGGCCTATAGAAGATCTTCTAGAGTGAAGAGGTCTTTTGGCATTGTGCTTGTTTTTACTACCTGGGATGCGGAGTTACTAGTGTTCCATGACTTGATGTTCACCTACCTGAGCAGGTCACTCAGTAGCACTCATTAGAACATTGACACAGATCAATTAATGTAATTGGACCAATGCCACCTATTTCAGTGAATACTTTTTCAGGGGAAATTGGACTCAAATAGTGGAGTGAAGAGGAAAAAGGCTAGAGGAGGTGTGTAAGGAGACTCAGGCTAGCTACCTGGAGTGGGGTGGCTAAAGAGAGTGTGGGCCAGTAGAGAGGCTTCACTGCACTCAAGCTGCCTGCAGGAGTTTGGACTGTGTCCAAGCAGAAGATCAGTTTCACTAGTGGCTAAAATCTTGGGCCTGGAGGAGATTCTTGGAAATTTCTTAGCTCAGTGCTCTGGTCCCTGACAAGAAGTTGCCTTTGTCATCTAGAAGAGAAAAATTATGTTATCTATCACTTATTGAGTGCCCACTATGTGACAGATATTATTTCTAAACCTCACAAGTATCCTGAAAAATAGGTATAATGTATTTGTTTTTTGTGAGAACCACAGGATCAGGGGGTGACACTTTCCCAAAGCCACTCAGCAGGGGTGAAGTTTTCTCAGACCCTGAAGTTGGTGTCTTTTTCGCTCTGCCAGAAGCCCATGGTAGCCATGTTAGTCTTACAGACCTCCAAGGAATGGTGGTAATGGTTCCCATCGACTCTTCAGAGAGCCAGTAATACTGATATCAAGGGAGAAAAGCTCCTTCCTACCCCATACAAGTTATTCTTTTTTCCTTTTTTTAAAAAAATTATGTCCACAGTAAAGATAAAGCCCAACTGATTAGCATTCTTTCTATGATTCCACTTCAAAAAGATATTCTTCTAGGTCCTCGTTTTGTGGAAATAGACCTTTGGCTTTAATTGATGGTAGTTATGTTTCTGGTACTGTTGTTGAACTGTGGACTCCTCGCTGAATCTGGACAAGGACAGTGAATGGCCTCTCTTGGTGAAAGTCCAACTCACCCACGGAGGCCCATCAGCGCCTCTACGTTGTCTCCCCGATCTCTTCACTCTCACATGCTGTTTCATATATATTTGTTATAAGGCTTGCAATACTTTGTTTTGTACCATAATGTGATGATTTATTTTCTGTTAGTTTAAGTGGGCCATGAAGTGCTCAGATTAAGCATTGTCTCTGGGTGTGTCTGTGAGGTTGTGTCTGGATGAGATTAGCATTTCATCGAAAACATTTAGTAAAGTAGACGGATTTCCCAATGTGGTTGGGCATCATGCAATTTGTTATGGACTTAAGTAGAACAAAAGGTACATGTAGGAGGAATTTACCCTTTTATTCCTGCCTCACTCTTTGAGCTGGGACATTTCATATCCTCTTCTTTTACCCTGGGGCTGTAATTTACATCATTGGCTCTCCTGGTCCTCAGGCCTTCTAAGACTGAATTATATCACCAACTTTCCTGAGTCTCCAGCTTGCAGATGGCATACTGTGGGACTTCTTAACCTCCAGAATCGTGTGAGCCAATTCCTTAGTGCGTGTGTGTGTCTGTGTGTGTGTGTGTGTGTGTGTGTGTGTGTGTGTCCTGTTGGTTCTGTTCCTCTGGAGAATCCTAATACATATGGCAATTTATCTACTAGACTAATTGCCATGATTAGGTAAAGAATGAGTCTTCCTAATGTAACAAGGTAATTTGTAGCAAGATTAATGGTCTGTGTTTTTCTTGCTGATGTATATTTTCCCCGCTTTACATTCTAAGAAGAGACCCAAACCTTTGTATACACTGTCTTGACTGAATAGTTATTAGTGGCTTTTGTGGTAGAGGGCCCAAAGCAGATGTTGCCAGACTCCCAGAAGATGACCTCTGAGCAGTTTTCTGACAGCAAATCTCATCTGTACAAATTAGAGGAAAATTTTTCAGAGCACAGGGGATCCAAGGTTTTGAATGAATAGAATATTCTTGCATGAGAAGGGAAATGCTTTTCTTGAGAAGAGGAATGGTTCTACAGCTTCTGTTAAGTAGTAGGACCTAGCACCTGGCTTCCATGAAAGATTCTGAAGGGAGGTCAGGCTCTCAGATGGAAATGGTTTCTTGGTCACTTTGGGAGGTTGGTCACTATCTGGGCAGACATTCCTATTCCCTAATTAGGCAGACAACAGCAGAGCTGTTCACCTTCAAAGGACAATAAGCAGGTCATCAATAACCAATGTGGACTAAAGGCCAAAGGCCCTTTCTAGAAACCTGGACTAGGTAAGGCCTCCAAGATTCTTACATGGCTCTAAAAGAAAAAACAGCCTTCCCTAAACATGTCATGATAAACGTTATACTTTTACAGTTACCTTGACCAGTGAGGGTTGAAAGCAGATTGAATTTTTCTTAAAACAAATAAGAGTTTTACGCTACCTTAGATGAGAGTAATAAAATACAGTGTCATCTAACACCTTCCTCTTTCCTTATCCTACAGTGACTACCATACTGACTCTCTGGTTCATAATGGCCACCCAATATATCTTTTGGGTCACTGTTTCAGGGATCGCAAGACCAACTTGAGTTCCGTGATTCACTAGAAGGACTCATTATATTTATAGCTAAGGTTTATTAGAGCAGCAGGAGAAGGATATGCATTGGGTAGAGTCTACAGAGGTCAGACATAGGCTTCTGAATCCTTGACCATGTGGGGCTACACAAAACATGCTTTTTCTCTAGAAATAAATTATAGGTGCATGTGCAGAGTGTCTCTGTCTAGGGAGGTCCATTCTAGTTTCAGGGACTGAGGCTTTTAGGGGGGGCTGATAATGTAGGGACACACTTGTATGTGACCAGTCATAGTAATCAAAACCCGGGACCCAAAATGAAACCAGGTACGTCATGAATCTTGGTAAACAACAATGACAAATCTTGACATGTACAGCATGCCCCCTTCTCCAGGCATACACAATATGAAAACACCAGGGGCTAGCCAAGTGTGAATCATGGTTTTAGGCCCTCTAGGGACATGCAATGACTGAGCACCCGGTTCTGCTGTGTTAATTCTTTCCTCATAGTTTCACAGTAAACATGTGAAATTTATAAAGATATATAAAGAGAATTATAAAATCACCAAATATTTAAATACCACAATCTCACTAGCTGTCTTTCTGTTTGAGGTCACTTTACATGCATAAACACACGCACATATACAATTTTTAAAATTACTTCATTGCACACCTGTTAACCTTAGAGAACAACAGAGTTTCATCGAGATGTGTTGCTGACATCAAACATGCCACCTCAGTCTCTAGGTGACCCTCACAACTGCATTTATTACCCTCCCAAGTGTATTCTTGGAACTTTATACTTTTATCCTACATCTTATCACTTTGCATAATCAGTGCCCATATATTGATGCTTCCCCTTATGCAGAAGGGAAGCTTCTTGACTACCTAGACTAAATATTACTCGTAGATATAATCTCAGTGCCTGGCTTATGACATGAGAGCTACTGGATAGTCAATAAATGTTTTTCAAATGAATGAATGAGTGAATGAATAAATTTTTGTCTGCCAACTTCGAACCTCCAATTAAGATTCGTTCCTCAGCAAAATGTCTTCTACCTATTATGCTACTTTGCTTTTCAACCAGAACTGAATATTACATATAAAATCTCCAGGCTCTACTGCACTGTTATGTTGAAGTCTTCTCCCAGGCATTTTACAGTTGGTAGGAGAGATACTAGATCTTTACATAGCATTAGGATGGGAAGATTTAGTCTCAGCCACCTTTTCACATGCCTGGAATGTGATAAGTCTGCATAAGATTCAGCCCCAAATTCTAGCATAGTTCCCCACCACCCTATCTCCCCCACATTTTATCCTCACTTCAGTGGGCAGGTGATGGCAAAGCTTTTGATACTTTCCTTCTCCCCACCCCATTTTTCTTTTTCTTTCTTTTTTTTTTTTTTGACTCTATCTTTTTAAAACTTTGACTGTTTTCTAACATTTCTTTTTCCTGTTTCCTCCTATATATATATATATTTATTTTTCAGTGAAGCACCCATCAATTTCCCCTTACTCTAGGGATTTACATTTTTGTGCTTGTTGTGGCCACTGCTCCCAAAGTGACTATAATACAGAGGATCCCATGACCCTTCAGAGCAGGCCGGACACCAGCACCAGAAACTCTGAAAACCTAAAAGTCAAGAATAATGTTTTTGCATTTTCCTGTCCCTTCCAAAATTTCATTTTTAAGTGGTGAAACCTCTTTAACAAGAGGTTTCAAAAATAATGTAAAAAGTATTGCTTGCAAGATTTGAAAATAAGCCAATTCAACAAATCCAAAATAAAAAGCTAAAAAAAGAACCGGTTTATTTTCTGTTCATTTGGCATGAGGGGGAGATAAGGCAATATACTTTCAGCCTCAGAGTATCATGAACTTGGCCATATTTCATAGGCCCTGACTAAAATATATTTAAAGTATGCTTACAATTCGCCCCTAAAGTTCAAGGCAGAATAGAACAGTCTGTGGGCCTATTTTCAGTTTTTAAATTTTTTTTTTTTTTGAAAAAAAAACAAAAGAAGAAGGACAACAGATAATAGAATCCATATTAACTTAAGAAGTTTATTTTGTAAATATATTTCCCCACCATCACCACCTCACCACACCGAAACCCCAAATATATTCCAACACATTGCATTCAAAGCTCAGCCTTTCTAAACCAAGACCATTTTTAATTGGGTAAACATATTTATTTTTACTTTATCCAATGTATAACCTTTCCTAAATGAAGATTCTTCACACATAATGATCTCATATTTTTTTCTATCTAAATCTTGGACTTCCAAGAAATAGAATCACAAAGACTCCTCTTGCCTATTTTAACCTGCTCAATATACAGATATCCAGTGGAGTGGATCATAGTAACCTTTCTTGCAAGAAAACTGCCTGAGTCGTTATCATTTCACTATTTATGAAAAATTAACTTTGTGTCCAGCCCAGGCTGGAGGCAGCCTAACAGAGTAGGTGGATGGGCATTTGAATCCCACAGATCTGGGTTTGGGTTCCAGTTTTGTAATTTACTAGTATTCTTAAAGTTGGCCAAGATACTTAGCTTCTATGAGCTCCAGCTTCTTTCTTTGTAAAATGGATACAATAATAACTATTTTACCAATTAGGGTAAGAATTAAAATAAGAAAATGTATGTAAAGCTCTTAGCTCAGTTCCTGGTTCCACTAAAATGTAGTCAATAATTTTTAGTTATTGCTGCAATAAAGATGAAATGAATTTCAAGGGATAATGTATGATTCCCACTTTTAAAACACTATTCTCATCTCATTCAGTTGAGACCAACATTCCCAAAGCATGAAGAACACTAAAGGATAATGTTGAAATAAATACTAAATTATTTGATTTGGTCTGTATGGATTAAAAGGTTTGTTAATAGGATTGGAAACTCAAGCATACCAATACTGAAGATTTTTGTGGACATGAAATACACAATTAGGCTAATTACATTAATTAAAAATAAACTTATTATAAATTACAAATTAAATACAAAAAGCTTTCATGTATTTTTTATTCTAGTTTGTGTATTTCTGAATTCTTGGACAGCTAATGAAAGGAAAGGGGACGACTCTTTTCTGCCTATTTTGAAAGGTTAGCTGTTTGTTAGTGCTGAGGGCATTGGCAGGTTGATGGACTAAAAGGTAGCTTTTTTGAACAGTTTTCTTGCTGGTCTAAGTCAGTGTTATGCTGTTGGTCCTAGCTTCCAAGGATGGATCACAGAGAAGAGGCAAAACTGCAAGCCAGGCTGCAACCCATAATCAAGCCACATTCCTAAATTCAGGCTCTGTTTCCAAAGTGAGTTTTTGTTGGGTGAGAGTTCAGGGAATATATTCATCAAATGCTCCAAGCACAATGTCACCCTCCCCATAATTTTAGAGTAAACAAAACCTCAGTGAGTGGCAGGTATGAAATATTGTAGACAGGGTCAAGACCATTTCAGAGGCTCTTGCAGCCCCTCATGTACTCAGTAGGATAAGAGGAGTTGTGGCTGGCCCCTGCCTGACAGAGAGGTCACTGCCTTGAGACATGGGACCAAAGCGCAGGACAAGACTTGGTGATTACAGCATGGTCAGGCATACAAGCTCTGTTCCCCTTTCAGGCTTCGACTGGGACTTCAGTTGAGGGCTAAGAAATTTCTGAGAAGAAATTTAGAGCTAGAGATTTGACATTAGAAGACATCTTAAAGATGATCCAATCCCAGAAACATTCTGAAGCTTGAGTTCCTTCTGTTCCATCTTCCCAAGCAGTTGATCAGCCTTTCTGTGAGAACAGCTGCTGATGGGAAACGGATCCTTCTCCACATGCAGACATTTCTTTCTCAGGATTTTTCTTGCAGATATTGATTTACTTTTAGATTAGAAAGTTCCTGAAGAGTGACTGCATCCTATTTACCTTTGTAAGCCCAACATCTAGTACAGAACCTGGCACATAGTAAGTGCTTATTGAATAATAATAGCTAACAGTTACTGTGTGCTTAGTATATGCCAAACCCTATACCAATAGCCATCCCTGCATTGATTCGTTTAATTTTCAAAATAGCCCTTGGGATAGGTATTATTTTTATCTCTTTTAACAGAATTGAACAAAGAGACTCAGAGACTAAACAAATTGCCTAAGGTCACATACTAGCTAATGACAATGTAGGGACTTAACGCAAGTATGTAGCTTTGAGTTTGCCTGCTTAATTGCTATTTTAGATAGATGAAAAAAATAAATTAATAAATGAGAAAAATGAGCACACTTGTAATTTCTGCCATTGATCTTAATTTCCTTCTGTGGCTAGCTGAGTCAAATTCTTCTTCCACATGACATGAGTCATGTTTAAAGACAGCCTCAGGTTATCTTTCCCTTCTTCTTCCCTTTTTCAGGCTACACATCATTGTTCATATGTTCCTCATATGAATGGTTTCAGGTACCTTCATCCTCCAAATACCTTATATGGACTCAATAAATGCATTTCCTTAAAATTGTTTTTTGGCTATTAATATTGCATCTTTTACTGGGGTAATAAAGTTCTGCCCTGATTACCTCCAGCACAAATGCCTGGCTCCTGTGCAGACGCTGCAGTAATGAGCCCCAACACCCTCCCTCACCTCATGGCCCTGGACCCAGAGTTCTGTCTGGTCAGCATGGATCCTCATAGACAATTACATCTCTAACAACTCTCATATACTTTGTATACTCTCCAGGGTGCATTATATGTGTGTATGAGTATTCATAAGTTTAGATACTAATAATATATAGATAGATAGATACACCAGTGCATAACTGATCTCTCTCTATATATATATATATAGCTCTCTCTGTATATATGTGTATATATAGAGAGATATATATGTGTATGTGTACATATACATATATGTGTGTGTGTGTGTGTGTGTGTGTATATATATATATAGAGAGAGAGATCAGTTATCTTATCAGATGCTCATAACAGCCTCTCCTAAGGCAGGTGGATATAAACACCCTAACTCATGCTACATGACTCACAAAGGAGACACAACCAATCCCTAACAGATCAAGAGCCTGAACGAGGACTGGCTCCCAGTTTCTGGCCCCTTGTTTAGGGCTCTTTCTGTTGCACCATGCAGCTTTGTAATCTAGATGCCTCGAAAGCTACTTTCCACTCTTAGCCCTGCAGCCTTCTCAGTTGTGGATCTAACATGAAGGGAGTCTGAGAGCTAAGTTATAAGTAAGACTCATGTTGGCCCCAGGAAGGAAGGAAGGAGATAAATGGTCTGCCAAACCGCCATTCCTCACAAGGCCCCAGCCAGTGCACTGCATCTCAACAGCCCCTGGTTTCTCAAGGTAGAGCTCTTCTTTCCCTTGCCCTCCTCTCTTTTTTCTTAATGGGTGCTGCAGTCAGGTGCTTTTATACTTATATGGATGCATTTCTATTACTTTTATATTTACATTGATGCATCTCTACTGCCACATCTCTCTCTCTTACCATCACCATGCCGCCTAAATCTCCTATGAAGCTAAAAGGAGAAAGATGTCTGGAGAAAGCATGCTCTACATATCCACAGCACAGGTAAACGTTTCAGTGAGCATTCACCAGCCAGGGAAACACTCTGATTGTTTACAATAACATCCTCCTATAAAGCTATCATCCGTACAGCAGGCCCTGTAAACTTCTATGCCGACAGAGTGGGTTAATGAATGGAGCAGTCCAGGTGTAAACAATGGATGGAGGAAGGTGGGGACTGTGCCACATTGAAAGATGCATGTCCCATCCCAGAGGCAGCTGTTCACTCCAGCTCAGTGTTGCTGCCAGACCTTCTGACTTGTCAAAAGAAGCCAGAAATCTAGGTTTCATAGAACATTTCCCAAATGTTAAGTGTCTGTCATGAATTCAATCAATTAAACATGATAAAGACACCATGTGAGATGTGTGAGTCTCCCAGCTCTCAGTCTGTAGCCTCTGCAATACAAAGAGACTCTTACTGACACAGCAGAGGCTGCTATTCCATTGTACAGATGAAGAACTGAAGCCACGATAGTTTAAGTATGTTGCACAATGGTACAATCTGTACCTGGCAGAACCAGGTTTGGTCTCACTGGAGAGCCCAACTCTTTCCACCAGGTTGTATTGATTCCCTCACAAAGAAGGGCATCAGAGGCCGGGCACGGTGGCTCACACCTGTAATCCCAGCACTTTGGGAGGTTGAGGTGGGTGGATCGTGAGGTCAGGAGGTCGAGACAATCGTGGCCAACATGGTGAAACCCCATCTTTACTACAAATACAAAAATTAGCTGGGCGTGGTAGTGCGTGCCTGTAATCACAGGTACTTTGAGGCAGGAGAATCCCTTGAACCAGGGAGTCAGAGGCTGCAGTGAGCCGATGTCACACCACTGCTCTCCAGCCTGGTGACATAGTGATACTCCTTCTCAAAAAAAAACAAAAAAACGAACGGCATTGGAACAAGACACTCAACAAACCAAATGAGGTCTTCATACATGAGTCCTAAAAATAAACGATATGTCTACAAGTAACTGCCTCCCAGAAATGCCTTGTTTTGGTCGGGCCTTGGTGTCCTCATTTGCTAAGCAAGGCAGCAAGACTACAGCACAGCGAAGACTTCTAGAACCAGATAGCGAGTCTTGGAGCAGAGGCTTTGCCTGCTTTGTGAGGTAGTGTCCCTGGAACCCAGCGCAGTGTGTGGCATATAAAAGACCCTCAGAAAAGAATTCCTGTCTGAATGACAATTTTATAAAATACATTATAAAGTACCCCCAATGTTGAAAAGAGTTTCCTCCATTCTTTCATTTAAATCACAGGGAGGTATTGAGTACCTCCTACGAATGTAGTAATGTTCTATTGGCTCCATGAAATTGATTAAATGAATCATACCTATGTAAAGAGGAGAATAATAATAATAGCTAAGCTTTGCAATGCTGATTTTGTATAACCCAGTACTATTCTAAGCAGGTTGCATACAGTAATCTAGTTAATCCTTATAATACCCTGTTGAAGTAGGTGTGATTCTTATCCCCATTTTATAGAGGAGAAGGCTGAGGTGAACAGAAGAAATGAATATAAGGCACATAGTTATAGTAGTTTAGCAGAGCTGGATTTTAACTTAGGCTGTCTCACTCCAGAGTCCACACTCCTAAGCACAGTGCTACATACTAGTCAAGAAAGAAATGGTATTTATTAAATCCTCTGTGTGCCAGGTTCTGACCTAGCTAGGCTCATCTGTAAAACAGTAGCTATTTATTCCTTCTAATAATCCAGTAGGTTAATACGTTTATCCTCATCTTCTTATCAAACAATGTAAGCAACTTATTCAGTCACCCAGCTAGCAAACTGTAATAAGAGCTGGAAATGACGGCAGAGCATTTCCAGAAAAAAAAAAAAAAAAAAAGCCAGGGGCAGAGAGGGGACAGCAGAGCAGAGGGGCAAGGACAGGGGGAGTTTCAGGAGGGGGATGGTGCTTCCAGATGGGAGAGAGAAAAGCCGGGTCTCTGCTCCTGTTATCACCTTCAGCTTCCTGTGGCCTTGGCCCATGGGCAGGGTCATTGTTGAAGGCTCAACCCTCTCTCTGTGGCCCAGAGGGCAGCGGTGGCCAGTTGCGTGTCCTGCACCTCAAGCCCCTTACTTGTTTATGCTTCTAGTAGATTATCTGGGGCAGATTCAACATGGCTTATCAAAGGCTCATTTCAGTATTATCTGGCATTTCAGTGACAACAGAGAGGAGCTTGAATTCCTAACACAAGGGTGGATTTTCTGTGAGACACACTTCCATGGAACTGGAGGACTGCTGCTTCCTCAAGGGGGAGGAGGCACCACAGGAGTCTGGTCTTTGGAGTCCTGCTGATTGCAGGTTTGGGGCAGAGAGGAAATGGAGTTCACTATCTTTGTGGCAGAGGAGCATATGCCCCAGGAGCCTGGCCTGGGCTTGTGCAGTCTTCGGTGTGGACAGTAAGCGGCAGTGGCAGGCCTGTCTCTCAGAATTAAGCTGTGTGAGTGGCCCAGAGGCTGTGACTTGGGATGGCGGTGCCCTTGGTCAATAAATGAAACAGAAAGCATTGCTCTCTGTGTCCCTCTGACACTGTGACTTGGTTGATTTTTCCAGAAACAAATCCAAACTACTACCAAAACCTACATGCAAATGGTTATCTCAATCCTAATACTAAATGCAAAAGTCATTTTGTCTAAATACTGACCAGATGTGTGACAAACGTATTTTAATGAAGGGCCTTGTGACTCACAAAGCAATAATGCATGGGTTCTGCTGTTTTAAATTACCTTTTGATGGTTTGAAAAATCCATGCGTTGTTCTAGTGGGAAGCCCACAGTGGAACATTGTAATCTGAGTTTTTCAGATAGAGTTCTTCTGTGCTTAAAGACCCCCACTCAGGGGCTTAGCAGGGTGACACTCTGCCCTATGTTCTGTCCTTTTTCTTTTCTTTTCTTTTTTTTTTTTTTTTGCAGTCCTCCTCATGTCCTATGCTTTCTGTCCACTCCTTCTGCCACGAAACTCATCCAGGCCTCATCCTCGTGTACCTGTACCCTCAGGTTAACCTCCTAACGAGATTCCCTGATCTCCATTTCACTGTCACTCCAAGAACTGCTGCCACACAGCTACTCTCTGCCTGTCTTCCTACTCTGCCTATGTCCTTCCATTCTGCCTTCTTATTTTTTGTTTTAATTTTTCTTTCTTCCTGATGGATGCCCCAAACCCTGTGCCAGATATTCTGTTGGGGTTTTCAAAATGAAGAAGAGTGAGTTTCTGCCTCCAAAAGGCTTACAGAGAAAAGGGGAAGAAGGGCATGTAAACCACTAAGTGTGATGTAGATGCTGAAAATTCTGTTATATGCCAGAAATGTATACAAGGTTAAGGTGTAAAACTCAAAGAAGAGCGTGGCTAGTTATATTTAGGGCAGTCATGGGAGACTTTATGGTGGAGGTAATATTTGAGTTGAGTCTTTACAAAACTGTATGGGTAAGAGAGAAGGCAGACAAGGACACTCCATGCAGAGGAGGACCTGAGATTTATAGGGACTTTTCACCTAACAGGACTTGAGGATAAGATGGTGAGAGACAGGACCAAAGAGTTAGAACAGGGCTAGATGATGTAGGATCTTACATGGCACACTAAAGTCTTTTAGGCTTAGGCCTCGGGGTACCAGAAATGGATTTTATGAGGGGAAAGTATATGTCATTTTTTATTTTCATAGATTACTACACTTGTAGGTTGGAAGATACCTGAAAAGAGCAAGACAGGCAGTGGATTTAAGACTATTAGTCCTGTACCCCAGTGGTCCATGTGAGAAATGACTAAGTCCTGAGTCAAGAAGGTACCTGTGGATTTCAAGAGAAGGGACTGGATAAGGGAGGTGAAGAAAAGCAGAATCAGGCTGGGTGTGGTGGCTTATGCCTGTAAGGCCAGCATTTTGGGAGGCTGAGGTGGGTGGATCACCTGAGGTCAGGAGTTCCAGACCAGCCTGGTCAATGTGGGGAAACCCTGTCTCTACTAAAAATACAAAAATTAGCCGGGCATGGTGGTGCATGCCTGTAGTCCCAGCTACTCGGGAGGCTGAGGCAGGAGAATTGTTTGACCCTAGGAGGCGGAGGTTGCAGTGAGCCAAGATCAAGCCACTGCACTCCCACCTGGGTGACACAGCAAGACTCTGTCTCAAACACAAACAAACAAACAAACAAAACAACAACAAAAACAGAACCAACAGGACCTAGACTGTGATTGGCATTAATACATAAAACAAAGAGAGGAACTGAGGTCAACTTCAAGGTTTCTGGTTTAATAAATGCCACCAGCTTCCACTCAGCCATGGGAGGTAAACAAACAAGAGAGGAAAAACAGATTGAAGAGAATCATGGATGGATAGAACCCGAGGGCCTCAGCAGATACTAGGCAGACATGTCCAGCAGGCAATTGGCAAACAGAAAAGATACTTTGGTAAGCTCTGACCTCTAGCCATAGATTGAGAATCCTGGTACAAAAGTTGTGTTGAAACAAGGAGAGTGATTGAGATCCTCAAAGAAGAGCATAAAGAAAAGGTAAAAAGGGCCAAGTAAAACCTAAGGAATGTCACCCTTTAAAGAGGCAGTAGAGAAAGAGAAATCTGCAAATAAAACTGGGAGGAAAACCAAGAATGAACTCTGTGATGCAAGCAAACAGAGAGTTTTAATAATAATTGATGAAATGACCAAAAAGTGTCATAAAACTAAGAAATCATGGAAAATGAAGGCAGACTTTTTTACACCCTCTGCTCTTATCATTTTCAAGTTCTTAGAACACTTAGAACATCAGTCAAGGTCAACTATGATTGATACCAATTATATTGCCCAAAAGTATTCTTCAGTTTTTTCTTAGGCTGTTTTTCACAATGGTGCCTGACTCCTGGGGTCCTTACTCACACTCTTCTCTTCTGATGAAGTCCCAATCTTCTTTCAAAGTCCACTCCAAAATTATCTTTCTTGAAGTCACCCATGACTGAGACATCTCCCCATCAGATCTTCAGTGACTCTTTTCAGAAATTGCCATTAGGCAAAGAACTGCCAGGATCTTTACTAGCAATGGTTGTTCTTCCTCCCAAAAATGTGGAAAGTCTTTGAGATAAAAGCACTTATCTTTACACCTGCAACGACTAGGACAAGAAAATCTCACTGTCAGCAGTTAATGCATCACCAGCGTGTTGTAATATATGATATACGTTTTACTTGTGGACTCTCATTTAAATTCCTAAAACATACCCATTAGGTCAAATAACATCATCTCACTTTGCATTGGAGGAAACCAAGTTCAGATAGGATAGATAGGATATATACCATTCAATGACAAGAGGCTAATAAATATTGATGATGATAAAGAAAAATTATTTCTCCTTAGCAGCAAGTACTAAAACTTTTTAACTGAGAAGATGTATTCCTTTTCTATTGCTGCTATAAAAAAATTATTGGGCTGGGTGTGGTGGCTCATGCCTGTAATCCCAGCACTTTGGGAGGCTGAGGTGGGTGGATCACGTGAGGTCAGGAGATCAAGACCAGCCTGGCTGACATGGTGAAACCCCATCTACACTAAAAATACAAAAAATTAGCCAGGCAGGGCGGAGTGTGCCTGTAGTCCCAGCTACTCCAGAGGCTGAGACAGGAGAATTGCTTGAACTTGGGAGGTGGAGGTTGCAGTGAGCCGAGGTCGCACCACTGCGCTCCAGCATGGGCAACAAGAGCGAAACTCCATCTCAAAAAAAAAATATATATATATATTTTTTTATATAAAGTTATGTATATTATTTTATATATAAAATATATATTTATATATATAAAGTTATATATATATATATTTATTAGTGCAGATGTGGTGGTTTAAAACATGTATGGTAGATACACCTGACAGCAATCAGTTAACTTAGGCATCCCCTGTATCGCAGGCACACCTGGTGGATGATAGACACACCTGATAGCAATAACTTAAGAAATGAGGGTTGCCACATGGAGGTGGCCAGAGGAGGGTGCTAACTGAAAGTGCTATATAAACTGCATTCTTTTTGCAAGCGCCTTTGGTTCTACCATTCAGTTTGCCACCACTGGACCGTCCCTGTATGTAAGTTCCCCTAAATAAAACCCTATGTCTCATTTGCTGGCTCCAGGTCTCTTCCTCAGCCTCTTGAAGCTGGTGCCATCCCTATTAAAGTTAATAGGGATCTGGCCTGACAACACAAATTAATCTTACAGTTGTTAGGTTAGAGGCCCAACACAGGTCTAGGTGGCAAACATCAAGTCGTCACAGGGCTGTGCCCCTTTCAGAGGGCTCTAGTGAAGAATCTGTTTCCTTACCTTTTCTGGCTCCTAGAGGCCACCTATATTCCTTGGCTCATGACTTTCATCCTTCATCTCCAAGGCCAGCATTGTCACTGTTCTTTGAGCATTCCTCTGTAGTCATATCTGCCTGTGACCACAGCTGGGAAAGGTTTTTTTTTTCTGGAGACAGAGTCTCACTCTGTTGCCAGGCTGGAGTGCAGTGGTGCGATCTTGGCTTACAGCAACCGCTGCCTCTCTGGTTCAAGCATTTCTCCTGCCTCAGCCTCCCGAGTAGCTGGGACTACAGGTGCCCGCCACCATGCCCTGCTAATTTTTGTATTTGTAGTAGAGACGGGGTTTCACCATGCTGGCCAGGATAGTCTCTATCTCCTGACCTCGTGATCCGCCCACCTCAGCCTCCATAAGTGCTGGGATTACAGGCGTGAGCCACCACACCTGGCCGGTTCTCTTCTTTTAAGGACCAATGTGATTAGATCGTGCCGACCCAGGTAATCAAGTATAATCTCCTCATCTCGAGGTCTTTAACTCAATCACAATTCTAAAGTCCCTTTTCCTATGTAAGGAAATGTATTCATAGGTTCCAGAGATGAGGATATGGACATCTTTGGGAAGCTGTTATTCTACCTACCACAGAAGACTCTACCTGGGCTTTATTTAAATTCTTAAGCTGTGAAAAACATGAAGGACAAAATAATGTCACTTTCTCCAGATCTCAGGTACCTTATATTAAGAAGTGAAATATTTTTATATTTTATATAGTTGTTTAGATACTTTTTAATGAAAGCTGGGAACCAGTGGGCACATTGTAATATTGTGCTCAAATGTCTTCCAAGTCTCCAGGCCAGATGTGACAAATGGCTTAAGTGCCAGACCCGTATTTCCAAATGTCTTCATCTGACTATGAGCTTGCGAATCCAAACTATGTGTAAAGAGCTGCACGTAAATCCCAAACACAGCAGGTCCAAAACCGAATGCATCATTCCCCTGTCCTATTCTCTTTCCCCATTTCCAAATCCCAGTTAGCAGTGTCATCATTCCCTCAGTCCTCAAACATTAAGATTAACCTTAGCTCCTCTTCATCCCACACAGCTCATGGACTAATAAATCCTACCATTTCTACTTTAGGTCTGCATCTGGAATTTGGTGTTTCTCCCATTCCCAGTTGTTGTTATTATTATTATTATTAAAGCATCTTCATTTTATACCTGAATTTTTTCAGTAGGATCCTAACTTATTTCTCTTCTCCAGTTTATTCTTCTTTTTAGCCATGCCTTCCCTGTGCTACCAGCATTAACTTTCCAGAAAGACAAATCTGATCATATCGCCTGTCTTCTGAAGAAACTTCTGCAAGTCCTCATAACTTACACAAAAGTATATACGGAAAACAATTAAAAAGCATACTCCAAAGAAAATGGGAGAGGGGGAGACAATGCCTCTCTTCTTTTCAACCCATATATCTGTCACAAGTGCTATGTGACTATAATCCTTGCAGATCTTTATGTCCTTGCCCAGGAGAAGACAAACTGTCTCATAATGGTAAGTCTGAAACTCGGACAAACGTGTCATTTTCTACTAGCTCTTCTACAGGCACAGAGCCACACAGAATTTCAGACCCATAAACACCCCAGATTTTTGGATTACAAAAACAGCAAATATATGTAAATCAGCAGTACCAAATGTCTACACAGGGAATAACTCTCCCCTAGTCCTTACTTATGAGCCCACACAAGAAAAAGGAGGGCATCCGAGGGCTTGTTTATCCTGGCTGCCACATGCAAAGGAAGTATGCAAAGCCAATAATGACTAATGTCCTCAAATATTACTTATTACTCATATAGCATAATCACAATAAATACTCAGAGGCCCACACACTATTTGTTTGTTTTGCTGTTTGAACCACAATTTAATGTCTACTCAGTGTGGCATCTCCATAAAAGAACTATTAGCTTACTGAGCTAAACTATATTTAAAGAGCAGTCAATTCTATGGATTCTTTGCTCTTAATTTGCAGCTAAGTTCCAATTAAACCTGTGTTGTATTTAATCAAGTTAAATTGCAGAGACTGTTGAGATAGAAATAAATTTAAAATGACTGTCTGGAAGCAGTTAGACGGTGACTTCACCGATCCTGATTAGAGAAGGATGTAGAGATACTTAATTACAGAGCATAAATCAATACTCTTTCTATGAGAAGGTACCACTATGTATGTCTAGACAACATGTATTTATTGAAGGCTCACTGCCTGGGCATTGTGGAGATAGCTAAAAATATATACGACACAGTTGATTCCAGTAAGAATTGAGCCTGCAGAGAGTACCCTTGCTGAGGGATATACCAATGATGCCAGAGACAGCTTAGGTAATTCCCATTGCCATAATGATCAGTTGCCTAAGAGTAAACCAGGTTGCTTGATAATTGATCTTATTTCCATCTTGTAAAGGATGGTAACACTTGCCCCTTTTCACCTTTATAAGTCAGTTATACAATGGTTAACATCCATAGAATGCCAAATGTGTCCCAGCACTGTTCGAAAGACTGTATACCTATAAATTTATTCAGTCTCTGCAACATCCCTCAAAAGTAGGTATTGTTCTTCCCATTTTGCAGATGAAGAAACCAAGGTACAGATAGTTTAAGTCCTATGTTTTTGGTCACACAGCACTTCCATTGGTGGAGATGGCTTTATGAACTGCCCATATCTTGTTATATAACGCTGATGATTAGAGAATTCTTCCTATGTTGAGTTCAAGTCTCCCTTTAACTTCTACCCAGCTGGTCATGGTTCTGTCCTCTAGATCCAAACAAAATAGATATAACTGTTTCTCCCCATGTCAGCCCTTTGATATTTCAAGACAGTGGTCGTATCTCCTCTTCAGTCTTCTTTATCCTAGACTAAGAAACCCAAATTCTTGAAACCATTTCAAATCTATCTAGTTTGGAGAGATCCTCACTCTGCTGTTATCTGAGTGATGGACACTTGGCTCTCGTTGTGCAAACAACAAGAAAGTAGCCCTAGTTAGCATTAAACAGACCATTCCCCAGCTATAAAATGGAGGGAAAAGGGTCATTTTTATAGATAATGTTTCTTTGACCTACTTATCCCATAGTCAAATTAGCAAGACCCATAAACACATTATCATATTTAATAAAAACAGCTAGTGTATATTATGGCTTATTACCTACCAGTCACTACTCTAGGATTTATGTTTGAATTTACCTAATTATCACAACAGATATATGAATTAGATACTATTTTTATTTCTGTTCTGATGAAGAAACAGAGGCATGGAGAAGTTATGATTTGATACTATATTCTACCCCATATGACCCAATGAATAGCTCTTCATAAGGAATAATACCAGAGAAGTACCATAGTGACTTGAATAAGGACATATTTAAGGAACTAATAGAGTGTGGTCTTTAATAGGCTCTTAAACTTTGCCTTCTGTGTCAAAGCAACATCTTGCTTCATGAGTATCTCACAATTATCAGATTTTAAGTTGTGTATAGCAAGAATGAAACACCTCCTCAGACTCAGATGAGACCAACCACTCATGGGCCACTTGTCAATTTCCACCATCCTGGCTGATCAGAATCTGCCCCAGTGATGGGCCATGGTTCAGCTAGAGAATGAGCCCCAGGTCAGTGGGGAACAGACTGTCAGCCAGCAACAGTATTATAATGTGGGTATGAAATGTTTGCCTTTGCCTCTAGGCTTCCTCAAGTCTGTTTCATGATAGCAACGGTGGCATTTTGTTGCTGCAAGACATTCAATATCCTGGAAACAGTATGTATATATGTGTGTGCATGTGTGTATAAAAGTCTGGCCTTTGTAGTTAGTGTCTATTTCACCCACAATGATGGGCTTTTAAAGTGAAAACATTCCTGTAGGTTGGCACAATTCCGACCTCATAACATGATAGTACAGGGAGAAAGAGGGAGACTAGAATTCTAAAGACAAGTCCCTGGAGTAAAAAGTGAGCAAGGAGAGTGTTGGAGGTGATTTAAAAAATGAAGTTAGGGATAGGAGGAGTATGGAGAGAAAGAAGAAAATGAGACAAAATTGGACAATCCTAGAACCAGAGAAAAGGGTAGTAAAATAAAATCCAGGTCCTAAAAACACAAAATGTCAGGGTCCTAAACACACAGCAAAACTTTAGTGCCCATAGGGCATGTGGCATGATCATGGGGTGGGTTAGATAAACACTACAGATGATGGCAAACATACAATGTGGCTGAAAGAGGATGCAGAGATGACTCCCCTGCCAGTAGAATGGTAAGCCACGGATTCCAGCCTATTATCGCTATTGGTTTTAGGTGAAAGCCTGCTATTTAAACCAACGGGGAAAGAAGTTTTCACAAGGTATCAAGTAAGCACCTGCCAGGTGACATGATGGATTTTTTTCAGGCAAGGTAGAACAGTAGTAACCATGTGTCCCAATGATTCCACTCCAATATGGCCTTTACCCCCAGGTGCATGCATCTTCCCATTTTCCTTTTTCACTGGTTCTCACTGTTCTCTTCCCTGTCACCCAAGAAGAGATGCTCCTCGTGGGGATGTCACATCATAGACATTTTCACGGTATGCCAAAAAAGGGAAAGCCACCCTTTCCTCCTGGACTGTACCTCTCAGCATTATCTCCATTGCTTATTCTAGATGGATGCCATTGGTGTTGGGTGACTACAAATGCCATGGCAATATATTTCCAGGCAAGAAAAGCCTATCACACTTTGCCTGGAGGCATCTGATCTTTCCATGCATTAAGCACTCAGCACAGCCTCACTGTGCAAGAGGGAATTGCATCTGTTTCTTTTCATGGCCACCCAAAACCAAGCAGTCATTCCATCTCAGGGCCCAAGCTGGCCAGCTGATAGGAGAATTGAGAATGAGCTGGGATCTGCTCCCTGAATCGTCCACCAGCTGTCTGCACAACCTCAGAGGCAGACCTGACCTGTTTTCATGACAAACCATGATGTTAGGAGAAGGGAAATCCAGCTGGGTGAGTCAGTCCCAGGTGGGCTTCTTAGCACCATCTGGAGGCTTCATCCTCCGGGCTGCACATGGAGCACGCTCAGTCTGGAAGTCATTAGGAGAACATAAGCCCAGAAAACTCTGATGTCATCTTTAAAAGTGCGAAAAGTTGACCCTAACACTACTCTCCCAAACTATACGCTTCTGGTTGACCCAAATTTTCCAGCATATGCACTAATCTTTTCACCATGGAATTGTCTGTGTGGCGCCAAAACACACTAATGAGATGCTGCCAAGCTTAACTCCAGCCATATTCAGCTATTTTGTTGTAGTCTCCAGGTAAACTTTACTGGCTTATTTCTATGTAAGCTGGGGTTACAGGGCCAGCTCTTTTCCACATTCTTGACACAAAATGGATGCTAAGGCCTCTGGGATATGGTCAACAGGAGCTACTGAGAATGTGCCCACACCTGAGTTCAGATTGCTGCATGTTCCATCCATCTGCTGGCTCTTCCTTTTGGCAGGAGACCCACTGGAGCCTCAGCACTCTCCACGGGAAGCCCACTGACCCATCTGCCCTGGTGACATTGACCTTGCTGTATTGACCATCCCAGGGCTGAGGGACAAGTAGAACCTGGCAATCATCTTTTCAAAGTTGACAATTTGAAGTTACCAAGTAACTTCAAAGCAATGCTAGCAAGTTTGCTGCAAAGGGAAAGGGCAATCTGCTTTTTTATTCTTTTCTTTTCTTTTCTTCCTTCCTTTTGTTTAATACAGATTTTCAGGCTCTATCTTAGCCCTATTGATTTAGTTTTAATAAACTCAACTATTTAGTTTTAATAAACAGATTAGTAACCACTGGTCTAAAATGGTCTGAAATGTTTTACTTAGTTTTGATCTAGTTGTAAGCTTATGAATATGATTGCAGGTACAAACTTGGGTCTGTAATTCTCTGATTGTTTCATTCCCTTGGCTGGGTTGACATTCTTCCTTCCCTTTGCCTCTTTGTAATGATTCAGGCATGAGAAAAAGTTGTGCTTTCATTGCTGTTGTACTTTTGCAGGCTAAGCATGCATGGAGGAGGTGACCAGGTGTCTGCACTTGTGCTTTCTCATTTGTAAAAGCAAGCTCCTAGAGCTCACCTCAGACCATGATGTATCCACAGAAGTTTTCATGGAAACAGTGTAAGAGAAAATGTTGGTGATCAGTAAGTTCCAGAAATTGAGAATTTACTAAGAATGTTATGGCACATCCTTCAATGCAATACTGTGCAGTTTAAAAATTATATTTTCAAATTTTGCATACATAGGCTTTTTGCATGGTAAACATCTATAGGAGAATATTAGCTGAAAAGTAGTGTACAACTTTTATGCATCATATCTCAACTACTTAAAATATGCATGAAAATATATTGAAAATAGACTCACTAAAATATTAACAGTGGTTTTCTCTGAGTGGAAGGGATTTTTTATATTTTAATATAATTTTTTAGATTAAAAAATTCTACAATGACTATATTATAACTTTTATATTAAAGTGTCAAAGGCTATTCAACAAATTTTACATGGATATTATGGGAATACAATGAGATAAATGGAAAGCAGCTCAAAATATGTGGGTGAGCATTGTTGTTTTTGTGGTAATTCAACTTTAGGGGAAACAGTAAGGAAGTTTTAATTGAAAAGTTATCCAACAACAGATTGCACTTTCTTCATTGGTGGGTGATAGTTGCATGCCAAATTTGCACATCACTCAGCTCTTCTTCAAACAATGATGTCAGTTCTTAGAGCACTTTGGTATAGAATAATAATCTGTACCTCAGAGGTGAGGTATGCTATATCTCAAGGCCCTGACATCCATCGGTTTATTTCACATTGTCCAAAATCACTCCTAGGTAAGTGCACAGGTATTTTGCCCCGTGAATGTGTACCATAGCCTGACTCACTCTCCCTCCCTGGTGCAGCCCTGACTTTGGTTATCACCCCTCAGCTCTTTGGGCAGTAGAGAAACCTGGTGTTGGGTTATCTGTGGGTGTCGCACAGTCCTCAGAGCTCTACTCTGCACTGGTGTGAACCTGTCATGGGCACGGCCACTTTGGGAGATGACATTTGCCCAGGCCAGATGCTCAGGTCTAATCTCGCTTCCTCTTCTTTCATGTCTCCCAAGGAGTGTAATCCCACTCGCTAAATATAAACTGTATCATCTTAAAATACATATCCTCTGCAGCTAGCATTTTTATTTTTCCTCCCAGATGATATTACCAAAGTTTCTATTAATAAAGATAAGGCCAAGTGGCTGAACAAGGCTCTCTACCTCTCTACCAAAGGAGGCACCAGGCCTCAATGTGGGTAGATGTGAGCTGCCCCTTTACTTTTCTCTGGGAATGGCCCACGAGACTCTGTCAGGTGGCCATAGCCATCTAAGACCACATGTGCCTGCTTCTTCTTCTTGTCATATTGCAACCAGCCTTGACCCTCAGCACTGCACCTGGAGAGAAGAATCCTTGAGAGACATACTGAGCAAGGTGGGATGAGTAGGAAGACCACAAACCCGGCTAGACCCCAGCTATCCAGCATAGCTGTTGCCTACAATTTCTGGTCTTTACCATCAAATGTCATACACTTCCTAACACCAGAAAGATGCAAATGCTGGAGCAACCTAATGGCCCATACTATCCTGTGTCCTCACTCTGGCAGTGGCCTCAGGAACACCAGGAAGAACTTGATACTCATCCTCACTGATCTCTGCCCACACCATCCAAGAACCTCTAATAAACCCTGCTTACTCCAAACCTAATAATAGCCACATCATATTGAGAGCTTACTACAGGCCAGGCACTTCAAACACATATGACTAATTTTCACAACAACCCATTAAGGTAGCCATTATTCTTTTTAACAGATGCAGAGACCAAGGCTCAGAGAGATGAAATAACTAGCCCAAGTCTGTCGCTCAACAAAGGATTCAAACACAAACC
Organism: Theropithecus gelada; assembly: GCF_003255815.1. Taxonomy (NCBI): domain Eukaryota; kingdom Metazoa; phylum Chordata; class Mammalia; order Primates; family Cercopithecidae; genus Theropithecus; species Theropithecus gelada. Next base: position 143,671,564 of record NC_037668.1, read on the forward strand.
CACTAGAATCTAATTTTCCTAAGCCATTTCACTTTTTCCAAATTCCAGTGTACTGTTTGCAAGCGTTTTAAAGATAATTTGTTCCAAGGGCGGAGGAGCAGATCAAGGATGTGCTACACTTATTCAACCCAGGCTCACTCTACATGACCTTAGTGAGCAGGACATCAATTTGCAGTCATCCCTTATGAAATTGAGATGGAGCACAATGTTACCTGAGCTGTCCCAGTGAGGATTATCCTTTTTGGGACTTAGAATATCAAGCATATTTCTTATAAGAGGAATTGAGGCTGTCTAGTATAATTCTATACCAAGGTTTATGAAGTTTGAAGGAATTTGGTTCTAATATTAACAGCTCGAGTACCTCTGGCCAGAAAGGATGACAAATATACAAATATCTTTCCTAAGATAACACATGGCCGAGGCATGTAAGTCTATAGAAAGAAAAGCCTCTACCAAAAGACTGAATAGTTGATGGCTCATGAAAGCTGCACAAGAAATGGTAGAGCTGATTGTTATTCCAGGACTTGGGCAGCAGTTTGTCACTGCACTTCCATTGCCCAAAAATGAAGTTTAATGGATGTGGAATTATCTCTTAGTCTACTTACATAAAGTGTGGGGGTTGGGGAAGCAATTGAGGTGACTTTGAGGGTATCAGTGTTGCACTGAGCTCCCTCAGGACTCCGCCTGGTAACTGGTACTGCCATTTAGATTCAAATGGAAAGGCTGGGGGAGGAGGATCAAGTTAAGTGTGACGGGAGGGCTGGGAAAGGCTCAGGGTCATAGGTTCTCCTGGGTCCCTGTTTGTTCAGGACAACCTGATAAAGGCAGGTCTCTCTAGAAGCCCAAAGATGGTACTCTAAGCTGTTCTGCAGATCAGCAGCCAGAACTCAACTAGCAGCCTTGACTCTGCTTTCAGGGAAGGCATTTTTTTGTTGCACCTGTCTTTCCCTTCCTCTATCCATGTATGTTTTGATGTATGTTATCCAAATCCAACTCAAACAACATACTGTGAGTTAAGGCCTAAATATCAGGATGAAAAATAAGAGGATTCAAAAGGATATAGTCCCTACGCCCTGGAAAAGGTTACAATCTCAGGGCACAAGACAATTTTTTAGAGAAACAAAAGTATGTGATGCTGCAAGGTTTCAAAAGAGGAAGAATTAATATTCTTGCAGAATTCTGATTCTTATATATAATAATTCAATATATGGTAAAAAATAAAGCATTACAGTTCAATGGAAAAATGTGAGATTATCCACTCTCCATTTATAGTAGCATAAAAACCATAAGCATTTTGGAAAAAAAATAGTACAGACATACACAAAGTAAATTAGAACTGGAAAAAAGTGAATTAACTATTAAAAAGAAAACCACAGAAAAATGGGAATAATAGAAATAAGTCATCTAAAACCTTGAGAGGTAAGAACTTTTCCAGAATGGAAATAGTGAAAGAAGTTGCAAAGCAATATGGTGAATCACAGATTTGAATCCTTTAACATTGGAAACTACTGTGTGCTTAAAAATCTCCACTAAAACATAACCCAAATGAAAAGGGTTTCTCCAACTTCTTCAGAAAAAACCTGCAGCAAGCCAGACTGGCAAAGATTAATATCTTTATTCACCTGCACAGCAATTTTACAGTGAAACCCTCTGAGGAGGGCTGCAATCACCCCATTTTGCAAATAAGGAACTTGACATAGAGTAGCAAAGTAACTCACCAAAGAGAGAAAAAGAGTTCATGGGAGGGTAGGAGCCAGACTCACAGACTCCTTGCTCAGGGACTGGACTTTTCCTGCTTTTTCTACTTTTAATCATCTACCAGTAGCCCCACATGAGTTTCTTCCAGCTGGGACTGATAAACTATTCACCTTCTCCATATAAGAAGGAAGAACCATAGCTCAGGTGAAATTAAGTCTGAGACAAACTGAACATATTTTTAGAAAAGACTCTTTAAGAGGTGGTTATTTGTCCCAAAGAAAGTAGATATCATTCATTAAGGAGAATTGAAAGAAGAGGCATAGACTGAAAAAATCCACATACAGCTATTCTTTTCCATGTAGGTATTCTAAAACACAATGCTTAAAAACAGGTGAATCGATGACTGATTAAAACCAGAATGCTAATAATTGTAAAGCAGGAGCTTTTATTTAAATCCTCAAAAGGCGTTAGCATTTAGTTTTGATAATAAATAAGAAAATGATTATAAAATTATTTATTTATTGTTTCATTCATTTTTGAGAGAGTCTCACTCTGCCGCCCAGGCTGGAGTGCCCTGGCATGATCTTGGCTCACTGCAACCTCTGCCTCCCAGGTGCAAGCAATTCTCCTGTGTCAGCCTCCTGAGTAGCTGGGACTACAGGCACCCGCCACCACGCCCAGATAATTTTTGTATTTTTAGTAGAGACAGGGTTTCACCATATCAGTCAGGCTGGTCTCAAACTCCTGACCTCAAGTGATCGAGCTGCCTCGGCCTCCCAAAGTGCTGGGATTACAGGATTGAGCCACTGCGACTGGCCTATAGAAACATTTTGAAATATTTTGAAGAAAGATACAATATATTCAAGGCATTATTATTTTTGTACATACACATATCTATATATAAATTTTGAGATGGAGTCTAGCTCTGTCACCCAGGCTGTAGTGCAGTGGCACAGTCTTGGCTCACTACGCCTCCACCTCCCGGGTTCAAGTGACTCTCCTACCTCAGCCTCCTGAGTAGCTGGGACTACAGGCACATGCCACAGCACCTGGCTAATTTTTATATTTTTTGTAGAGATGAGGTTTTGCCATGTTGCCCTGGCTGGTCTACAAACTCCTGACCTCAGGTGATCCACACCCTCAGCCTCCTGAAGTGCTGGAATTACAGGCATGAGCCTCTGCAGCCGGCCTACATACATATATTTTATGTGTGTGTGTGTATATATGTATATATATGTGTGTGTGCGTGGGTATATATACACACACACACATACACACACACACACACACACACATATATAACCTTAATGCTAATGTTTTCCTATTCTGCAATTACTTTCAAGTTCCTAAACAATGGGCAAGGTTATTTGTGTTTTTAATGCCTGGGCTACATGTAGACACAGATCTGTGCTAGAGGAGCTCAGAGGTAGGTGAGCTTCCTGGTGGCCGAATGGGGATGGAGAAGAAGTCATGGAAGGGATAAGGATGACAGGCCAGGCAGCTTCTACCCTCACAGAGGCAGAGGCAGAGGCAGAGGCAGAAATGGGCTCTACCCATACTACAGCCACAGGACTGGGAAGAAGGCAAAAATGGAATGTCAAGGAGCTATTACTCCTGCCTTCAGGCCAAAGTCAGGGATCCCAGGCAAGACTTGGGATGAGGAGACCTTGCTTGTCCCAATTAAGTTCCTCAGCAGGGAGAATTAGGCTGTGTGCATTGTAAGTTAAAAAAGTGGAAACATACCTCCTCATTCCCTCAGGCAGAAGCTTAATTAACACAGAACTATAAAATATAACACTCAGTTCTTCAAAAGATAATGTTAGGCAGTAATTCTCAATTTGCATGGCACTGGGTTTAGAAACTTCATGAAGATTTATAGAAAGGGTGAAGCACTGTTACAACTGCTAAATGAGAAAATCTAAATCTTGAGAATGAGTGGCAGGGGAGAATGGAGAAATTATAAATCTGCCAAATGTTTGAGTCAACATCATATTGGAAATAAATTGAAAACATCTGACTGTGAAAAATCATGGTTGCAGACCGCACTGACAAGCTCTTGGCTAAGATAGTAGAGTATAAAAAGTTGAGCATCACTGCCTTCAACGGTTCTGTGTTTGTGTCAAATTCCCGCTAGTCCAGAAAGGATCGCTTTTCTTAGTAGACTATATGAATTGGTGAAAAAAGATCTATATACAAAATAAACACAAAATGAAGATCAAATAATAAAATGTAGAAACCATACATAAACATCTGGACCAAAAGTTTAAAAAAAAAACAAACACAGGATCTCCTACAGACATTTCCAAATATGTAGTCACTTAGTTGATTGACAGAATTACAGACATTTCCAAATATATAGTCACGTAGTTGATTGACAGAATTCTCATTTCTTTCTAAGCGCTGAGTATTTTATAGAAGTCACTTCCGTTGTAACACATTTATTCATGTATATTTGCCCTACATAATTTTCATCTTGGTAATATTTCTCCATCTTGAAAAAACAGTCAAAGGCGTCCTTGAAGGCTTCTTTTAGAAAATGCCCTTTAACAGTACAGCCATGATTAAATCAAATTGTAGGCAGAGGCTTATCCAAGCAAGGCCTGGACAAAAAAAACAAGTTATGTCACTCTTCTACTTTGGACCAGGTGTCCCTCATGCCACACCTCCCCACTTTCCAAAGCTACTGGTTATTCTTAAGAACGCTTTCCCAGCACATAGAAGTATTTAGACTCTAAAGTTTAGAGTTTATAAATTATAGAGACATGATGGCAGTAGAGCATTGCCTTCTCTTTTTCCTTGATAAAATATTTAAGTGACAAATTTTAAAACAGAATAAGAGGAAATCTGACAGGTAAATGCTCTGTAGCCATCTCAAGGGAGACAGATTGTTTTTGAATGTGGCCAAAAAAATAAAAATAAATGAATAACCCTAAATATCTTGTTTAAATCAGTTTGGAAATTTTGAGATAAAAATACCAAAGGAGGAAATGATGGATGTAGTCATCATACATGATCATTCAAATTACCTTAGTAAGAGAGTAATCCACACACCTCCCTCTCCTAAACAGCTGAGAACATTATGGATCAGTGACGTAAAGTGACTCATCCTGACACAAAATGAATTAGTAGCAAAGCTAGGGGTAGACCTCAGACCTTTTTTTCTTTTCTTTTCTTTTTTTTTTTTTTTGCATTTCTTTACCATACAGTACTCTTTAATATGCTGGAATTGAATCCATCTGCTATGGTTTGAATGTTTGTCTCCTCCAAAACTCAAGTGGAACTTTAGTTGCTGTTGCACCGGTATGAAGAGGTGGGACTTTTAAGAGGTGATTAAGCCCTGAGAGCTGCACTCTCAGAGGTGGGACTGGTGCTGTATGAAAGGGTGAGTTTCGCCCCATCCTGCTCCCTCTTGCCCTTTTGCCTTCCACCATGGGATGACAATTTCAATCATGGGATGACAATTTCAATCATGAGATGACACAGCAAGAAGATGACCCCTTAAACTTGGACTTCCCAGTCTCCAGAATTATGAGACAACATATTTCTTTTCATTATAAGTCACCTAGTATCAGGTATCAGGTATCAAAAAATGAACTAAGACACCATATAAACATCAAAGTAATTTATTTGATTTATTTGAAATTGAGTCATTTCTTTCCCCACCACATCCCCTGTACCTGTTCTGCACCATCTAAAGTGTCCTAAGGCACAGATCTGATCATCCTGTTCTTTTGACAAAAAACAATAACAGCTCCTTCTTTGTGACTAAAAGAGGCAGCCAAACTCCATAGGCTGGTTCCTCATTAGCTCTTCCATTCTTCACAATGCTGTTTCACTTGGAGTGTTTTCCAACCAAACAAAGCTACCTGCTGCTATACAGCCTCCTCTACTCTTCTTATTCATTCCCCCCTGAAAATCCCCCATCACAGTCTTCCCTGGTGAAAATTCCATTTGTCCTTAAGGCGAGACCACATACTGCCCCCTATAGGCAGCCTTGCAGGACTCAGCTTCATGCAATTGCTCCTTCTGCTTTGCTTGTTTCTCTGTATCAACTTTTATTACTGTCTGCCACTTGCTAGTTTGTAAGTTCTTTGAAGGAAAATTCCTCTCCTACTTATGCTACAATTCCAGTGCTTTGTACAGCACATACAGTTAAAAACAACTGTTGAAATAAATGTGTAGTTTAATTAAAACTATAACAATCTCACCTTCCCCTACCCAAGAATCAGTGAATTCCCATGAAAATAATCCAAACTTGGGTCTTGGTAAATAAGTAATTATCTTTTTTAATAGTAAACTTGTTTTGCACAATCTCTGCATAACCCTAGTCTCTCAGCAAAACTCTCAGTAACTGGAAATTTAAAGTCAATTTTAGACTCAAAAGCAACACATTCCTCTGGGGAAAAAAATGGACAGTTCTACACTAAATTCCCCAGTTATACACAGAGTCATGGTTTGTCACCATTCATTCATTTCAATGATGCCACAATGCCAAAGAAATGTTCTATTCCAGAACTTATTAAATGTCATTAAATATACTATATGCTTCTGAAAGTACTTATTAACATTTAATATCAAGATGTGTGCTTTGGATATTACCAAAGAATAGTTTTTGGAAGAAAAGACCAGATAAAGAAGGGAGTTGGGGTGGGGGGAGGGGGCGTGCACTATACTGCCTGCTTAATATGAGGCTACAATGCTACCAAATTCAACAGTTAAATTTCTGGGGACACAAAATTATCCTCATGGCACATCTATTTTGCAGTTAATAAATATAGATTGTAGACAACAACTATGCATAGTAAGTCTAATAGAGAAGCATTTAGTACCTCAGAATCAGGGGTTGGCCCTCTGTTTTATCCGAGAAAAAAGACAAGACCTATAAAATGTGGCCTGGCTGGTCATTTTCCTCTTTTTTCATTTTTCTCCTTTATGATGATCTTATTAATCCCTATTTTCAGGTGCCTGGCCTGAGAAACATTCTGTTTTTTAAATGGGTGTGTGTGCTTACAAATTAGCAACACTGTTGTAAGGTATAATCTTCTTAACATTTAAAAAAAGTTTAAGTGCAGTACATCTAATGCCTCCTCCTGAAACATTTTGAATTTTACATACTTCTTAAAATGGGAAAGAAAGAAAGAGAAAAGGGAGAAAAGAATGGAAGGAAGGAAGGAAGGAAGGAAGGAAGGAAGGAAGGAAGGAAGGAAGGAAGGAAGAAAGGGAGGGAGGGAGGGAGGAAAAAGAGAGGGAGGAAGAAGAAAGGAAAGAAAGAAAGAAAGAAAGAAAGAAAGAAAGAAAGAAAGAAAGAAAGAAAGAAAGAAAGAAAGAAAGGAAGGAAGGAAGGAAGGGCTGGGCATAGTGGTGCACACCTGTAAGTTCAGCACTTTGGGAAGCTGAGGCAGGCAGACTGCTTGAGCCCAGGAGTTTGAGAGTAGCCTGGGCAACATGGCGAGACTCTGTCTCTATAAAAAATAAATACATAAATCCATAAAATTTTACAAATTTTAAAAAGGAAGGAAGGAAAGAAGGAGGAGAAGAAAAGAAAAAAGAATCCATGGCCCAGCAAGACAAAGTTAGAATGGTGTAGGTGTACCATCAGCTGTCTGGGGATAGTGGGTTAAATCAGCGGTTATTCAGTTCACCTTTCTATAAGGCATATTTTGAACATGGAAAATAGGGCTGAGAAAAGCCACTTCCTGACTGTGGGCAAAGTTCTACCACCATCCATTGCCCTAATCCGTAAGGATGTAAGGAGGCAGTAAATGAAGACATGATGTGTCACTTCTGAAAGATGGCCAAGGGCTGTGTCATCCCTGGAGCTCTAGGTTTGCTGTTCTGCCTCATCCAGATGAATGCTCTCTTAGTGGGACTTGTAAAGCCAGAGCTTTCATGCACACTTTCCTCCCAGATCTGGCAGGCCAGCTATACCGCATCCAATCAATTGTGATCCAAGCTGATTCTACTTAAAAACACCTTCCAATTAGCATGCAGCAACATGGTACAAGAAAGAATTCCAAATAGATCAATTAGAGAGCTGCATTGTGAAGAATTCGTTTCCCAAGGGTCTCATATTTTTTTTGTCCTTTGTGAGTTGGAAAACAATTTATATATTTTTTTCTGTAAAAGATTACTTCTCTGTAAAAATATGAAATGATCTAATTAAAATATTGATTTTGAATGCTACATTTTTTTCTCTGTCCAACAGTCATTATCTACCAGACTGTGAATTGTATAACTCTCCTCGTCACCCTGTACTCTTCCCCCAGGATAATGCATACATCACAGACTATTATGACCTACACCATCAACCCTTGCCTGAGAGCTTTGTTTGTTTTTGTTTTTTGAGACAGAGTCTCGTTCTGTCACCCAGGCTAGAATGCAGTGGTGCAATCGCAGCTCATTGCAACCTACACCTCCCGGGTTCAAGCAATTCTTGTGTCTCAGCCTCCGGAGTGGCTGGGATTACAGGCATGTGCCACCATACCCAGCTAATTTTTGTATTTTCAGTAGAGACAGGATTTCACCATGTTGGCCAGGCTGGTCATGAACTCCTGACTTCAGGTGATCTGCCCACCTCAGCCTCCCAAAGTTCTGGGGTTACAGGCATGAGCCACCGCGCCCGGCCTGTTTGAGAGCTTTTGACTGGTTTGTCCACTGGTGCAGCAGGCTAGAAATGCCAGGGACTTAATTTATATTTCATAAGACCTCTCAACCCATACTGGTGGGGTTAAGGTGTCAATACCTTCCTTTCCCACCTTTCTGGTTGTGTCCTCTGAAATGTATGTTTCATGGAGTTCTCCTGGAGTTCCCCAGAAGGACTAAACTTCAGTTGCCCACAATGGTAGTTTGCTTCAATACCTCTTTACTGGCTGCCTTAGTTTTCCTGTCTCACATTCCATGCCCCCAACACCAGTGCTTCCTGTGACTGTCTCCCAACGAAACTACTTGTACCCTAATCTTTGTCTCAGCATCTCCTTCTGCAGGGAGTGGAAGGAACTCAAGACAAATCCTCAGCAAAATGTTGTGAGATATCTGGAAGCAGGTGGGCACAAGAACAGATCATACCTTGAAGCCATGGGATGCCCAATGATTGTGGGTTGGAGACTCAGCACTGTAAATGGCTTCTGTTACCACCATGATTTTCACCTTTGTCACTGCTTCCCCTTCCATAGGAAGGCATGACCTAGAGAAGCAAGGGTGTCAGAAAGTGTACACAGTTTATTATGGAACTGTCAGAGGGGATGAGGTAGGACAGGAAGAAGCAGCTATCTTGGTTGCATGCCTGCTGCATGCTTGGCTGGACTGGCTGGGGAGAGAAAGTGTGGTGGATTCTTAGTACAGTAGCATTTCTCTACTAGTATGTCCCTGTCACAGCTGTGATATTTTTTACCTGTACAGCAAACCTGTTTACAGGACAGGGTTGGCAGTTTCTTCCACCCCAGGCTTCTCCTAAAGCTTCCACATCCCTTTAGCTTGGAAGCTTCTGTCTGGGGAAGCGGGTCCTCAGAGCCATGAACCTCCCTAAACAAAAATCTCAGGGCATTTGGCTTTCTCAGCTCTTCCTCTCCCAGTATTCTCCTCCTGGGACTTTCAGTTCTGTACTTAGCTTGGATATTTCTTATATGAGTTATGCTATAACAATAAACTAGTGATGACAATGATAAGAAATGCAGACTAAAAACATGGCAAAATCAAATTGGTCCATTTTTTTCTGTTTAGAATTCTCCCAAATCTTATCTGAGGAAAATTATTAATAACTTCCTGTTCAATAGCTTCCACGAGGCCATACCCCCAGGTCTCCTCATCAGCTATGGGTAACCTTTCCTTCAGTTGGTTACTCTTTCATTCCTATAGGTCTTTGCTTTTCTTTCTAAGTCAGAAAACCCTGATAAGTGTGTTTGGGCAACTCCCCCCTGCCCCAGTCTGCTGGCTCTCAGTTCTGCATGGCCTGCTTGCCGTTCCTAAACCTGGTTGATTGTAGGCAGGATGTCTGAGATCCAGTCATCACTCTGCGCTACCAGCCTGGAAGGCTGGGCCTCATGTTCCATGTCAAATTACTGCCCTCACTGAGGCTACTGAGGACACAGCTTTCCTATTCTGGTTAATTAGGGTTAAACAGAATTCACAGAACAGCAGGTATGGGGGCTGGAATCCGAGAAGAACAAGGGAGGTCAGTCAAAATTGATGTATTAACACTGCTGCTTCCAAACAAAATAGGTTTCATTGGTACTACTTTCTAGATCTGCAGCCTTCAACAACAACATGAGGTGGAAGGGTTAGCTGGCATTCTGCACCTGGCTTACCAACTGAAAATTGAACGTAACTTTGTTTAAAAAAAATAGAGGAAAAAAATATTTATTTTTGAGCATTAACATTACCTTTAAAGATGTCAGAAATGTGGGCTTATCTAGCTCTTCTGTCTGCGACACCCTAGGGTCATAATAACAGATATAATCTCATGTTTTCTCATTCTGTCCCAAGGGAGGCAAAGAACTGTCTGATTAGGACATTTTATAGGTGTGTGACCAGTGGTGCAGAACAGCCAAGCCACTCACCAATGTCACATAGCCAAGTTAGTGGTTCCATTGAGGGAAAATATAAACAAAGAATATTGTGAGACTTTTACATTTCCATGACTTAGATTCTTTGAGTACTATGCTTTCAGGGTCATTGAATTGGATTTTTCGGTTGTGAATTACAATTATTTTCTAGAGCAATGATAACCAATTAGAAATTTATATAGAGATTAAAAAATATTTTTACTGTCAATATTAATCCATTATTTTAAGTAATATGTTATTCCTGGATTATGGTTATTAGTAATTGCTGTGGTTTGAATGTTTGTGTCCCCCCTCCAGATTCCTATGTTAAAATATTAACTTCTAAGGTGATGATATCAGGAAGTGGAGCCTTTAGGAAGTAATCAGGTCGTGAGGGGAGAGTCCTTGTGAATGGGATTGGTGCTCTTATAAAAAAAGACCCCAGAGAGACCCTTGTGACTTCCACCATGTGAGGACATAGCAAGATGACATCATTTCTGAGGAATCAGGGCTCACCAGGCATTGACTCTGTCAGCATCTTGAATTTGGACTTCCAGCCTCTAGCACTGAATGAAATAACTTTGTTTTTTATAAGCCACCCAATTTATGTTATTTTGTTATAGCAGCCCAGATGGACTAAGACAGTAATTATAAATATGTAAGAACATATTTGAACTTTTACAAGTGTATGTGAATTTCACTGACCTGGAATTGTATACCAAGGACCTAGGGCATTAATATGACAGTATCTTATGACTGAAGAATTTTTTCAAATGACAAAGTGCTTTTGCATACATTTCACATTCAAATACATTGTATTATTTTAATTGTGTGAAGTCGAATAGTAAAGTATAGAGTGATAAAGCCAACCTGTTGGTAACAGGTGAAACCAGATCTCTTTCCGCATCCCTCCTTCTCTATCTCATCACCCACTCTAGTACTTGATATTAAGAAATTTCTCATTCAACCAACCTCTGAGGATTCTTCATGCTAGTAGAAACTGGATTCCTGTTCTTTGCATTGTTCCTAGGGCCAGAAATGAATTCCTATTTTAATTGTTAAAGTTGGTCCAAATGTCTACCGCTTATGTCTGCTTTGCTTGTCTCCATACTAGTAAGGCTCATACAGAACTTGATAACTGTTAACAGCACTGTCTCCCAGTTTTGCAGTACTCTCTGAAATAATAAGGAAAGGAAATGTATTAAGGCTTTAGTTATCAAGCACCTGAAATCAGGGCCCAAACCAAACCAGCTGGTTTTTCAATCAAAATGTGATCACACCTGTCAGCAATTTCCAACACATCATATTTTCAAGGGTAAGAAAAATACATTTTCAACTCTCCATCCAATAGTCACAGAGGTAGGCTGATGGAAGTACAGCAACATAATTAAACACTTGTGGTAGATGAGGTTAAAAATAGTCATTCATAATTTTTAGACCCTGACTCAAAACTCACACTCATTTATGGCATCCTTCTGGATTAACTGTGTACATTCAGAACACATGTGTTTAGACCTCTACTCTTGACTGGTGCTTTAATCCACATTATATTCCTTTGCCCTGGCTCAGGAGCTACTTCCAATTGTTCCAGAGTTATTTCACTCTCAGTCATCTCCTGGAAGGCTAGAATCACATCTTTAAATTTTTTTCAATCTTCCCTCCTCCCAGAGAAAGGAAATACTGAAAAGGAATAAACAGAGAATCTGCAGTTAGAAGATGGAGGTTAAAGTCCCAAGTTGACCGTTCACTAGCAGAGAGAAGGTGGGCTCTTGCTGTTTAGCTTTTCTTTAAAGAGCCTTGTCTTTAAAATAAAAATAATAATATATTCCTCCCTTACAGACTAGTTGTAAAGATTAAATGAGATGGTGTATGTAAAACACTCAATCTCATGCCCAGAACCTTGCAGATCTCATGTAAGGGTCATTTGCTTGTTGCAAGACTACTCATGTACCCTGCACTTGGTAGACACTTGGCACATAAATGTTCACCCTACATGTGCACCTTGGGCTTAGGCATCTGTAGACATGGTTTCTTGGTCATTTATGGCTTTTCTCTTAACTAAGGAAGAACTGCTGTGAACATTTCAGAATAAGAGCCATCTTCCTTCTTGTCATTCAGTTGCTTTACAAGTGGGTCATCTATATACTGGCTCCTGAAGGCATTTGGTCTTCTCAAGAGAATGTGATCATGTCAATGAAGTAAGAAAGCAGCCACTGCTGTCCAAATGGCAGCCCACACAAGACTCCATCTTTTAATTACTAGGTGGTTTGCTGGTATAATTGCCCAGTAATTGCCTGAACTTGTGTAGCAATGAAGTGTGTTTATAAGTCATCAACCATGCAATAAATGCCCCACTAATTCACATTGGCTAGGGTTTGGAAGGTTTGAATGCCAATTGCCTTGATATGGGGCTAAAAGTGCCTGATACATTTATCTTCAGTGCCTCCTTGAAATATGTTTCTTCTTGTATTCTTTCTATGGGCATTCTAATCATGGCCTAAAGTCATTTACTTGCTTCTCTGTTCTATAAATCTCGAGTAAGCTTTACTTCAGCAAGTATGTAAAACAGTTCACTAACATACTGAGGTTTATTCATCTACTCTTAATAGTGTATTAATTAGAATAGACCAAGCTAAACAGAAAGAAGAGTAGACAGTGCTGAGTAGGCAATGCCTGCTTGTGTTTCTGTGACTTTAACATGACTATATGTTACAGACATTGGTGGGATGTATCATTAGGGCTAGACATAAGAACGTTTTTAAGTAAAGACTAGTCAGAATGAAACATGTCAGAATTTTTCACTCTTTATGCACTTAAGTATGGCTGTTAGAATGACTTATTTCTGATAATAAATTGTTTTTTTGCCAATAGAAGCCATTGACTTTGGGGGCATCAAAATGTGGGTTTGCAATTGAACATTAATAGCACCTAGTCCTTGTGATCAAGTTTAACTTTTGGGGATGTTAAATGTATAATGTAGTAGAAAGTCTGGAGAAACATTTTGGGTCTAGGCTCTCCCATTTGCAATTTCTATGACAATTTACTTCAATTACTTATGTCCTAGCTTCTTCATCTAGGAGACAATGAGTTTGGAAAAGATTGATATTTCCATAGAAAAATATCTGTGAAGCCCTGGAGCTCACATTGGGCAAAGTTCTGGGCCCTCCCTATGAGTGTTGATAAGTAGAAAGGGACCTACTTTTATCTATCTGGCATACTGGCTTTCAAATTCATTTTTTGTGAAGTGCCTGCTAAATGGTATTGGAATACCACTGGACTAGATGATCACATTGTCACTATGAATTCTCACTTTCTTTAGAACTAAACTTTCACTCTAGAATGTTAAACATTGTGAGGCTCTTGGTTTGCTCCCTGTATGTACCCTGAGAGAAGGCAGATTCATCCTTCCCTGGGCGCAGCCCCATCAAGGTCAGCTTGGGCGTACTGCATGGTCTGGTTGCTGGAAGCCTTGAAGCTTAGCTTTCTGGTTGCTACCCTTGGTTCCTATGTATCATGGTCAGGACCTAAAAACAGTCCTCAGGGGCTGAGTAACTTTAGCCTAATACATGTGCACAAATGGCAGCAGAGTGGGCAACCATTGAGTTGTCTAGGAACCAAAGAAGCTGGAGGACCCATAGCCCTCCCCTCTCCCACAAGGTAGCATCATTTACTTAGATACCAGTTCTAACGATACCGTCTCCCTGGAAGGGAGGAAGAAGGCAGAAGTATCTGAAAGCCCAGCATTTGACCTTGGCTAAACATTCATTAAAAGGCTGTATAAATGATCATATGCAACTAGGCTTGAAATTGGTGGGGTTCTAAATTATTTCCCCACTCCAATCAGTCAGTGAACCCTCAGAAAAGAAACCATCATTTTTACAGACAAAACAAATAGTGTTTGTCATGTGTGTGCACATTTGAGTCATGTTAATTAAATTTGGGGGCTCACTGTACTTAGAAACTGTTAGAGCATTTTGCTGATGACCATCTATTCTCTGGAGTTTGAAGGACTCCTCTGAGTTGTTCAGGCCTATCCTTCCTGTATGTCTTCACCTCCATAGCAGAAAGCACTTTCTCTGCTTTTTCCCACTCTAGGAGTGAGATTGATTTTCAGCATGTATGTTTTATTTGGGCCCCTAAAAGGTAACGTTAGCTCCTTTTGCATGGATGTCATTGTGCCTGCCCTACGCATATGTGTTGGTTGCATGGGGGATTTGCTCACTCTGGCCTGTGAACAAGACAGCAATTGGTCATTCTCCTCCAAGCAACAGCACAAACTAGACTGAGCATGAGAAGGGTCATTCTCCTTCTTTGGGAACTGGATGTCCTGCCAAGAGCGGAAGAGAGCTCCCCACACACAGGTATCCCATCACGCTGCGCCTGGCTCCCTGCCCCCTCCCTTCTCCTCTTCCCAAGAACATGTCCACACTTACCTTGGTGCCAGCAAGAGCCTTGTTCTTCGACACAGCCACGGCGTTCCTCACAGGTTAATGCGATTGTAAACACTGAGTCACTGCCAGAGAGTTTAAATGCTGAAGGAACAGCAAGTGGTGTAAAGATGACCTCACAGCCTGTGACTGCCAAGTGGAGGCATCAGACGTTGCTGCTGGCAGGCAACATGGCAGAGAGACAAATGGTATAGGGGGGCTTTTGAACAATGATCTCCCCAAGAAAGAGCCACCCTCTCCTGTGTGTCCCAAATGGTTAGGCTGCAGGTGGCGGTCATGATGAAAGCCACAGGGGCCAGATCTCCACCCCAGGCAGGATGACTTAAGGGAGAAATTAGTCCCACCCAGTCCTCTCTGAGTGTTCATACTTGGAGAAAAATTGCATTTGCTAAGTTGTGTTGCATTGGTGGGTGAGGGTGGGCAGGGAGCAAATTTTGTAAAATGTACTCAGGGATTTCTTTGAAGTATCCTAAAGGACTGCCTTTAAAAAGATGCATGTGGTAAAACAAAAAATAAAATAAAATAAAAAAGTAGTAAAAGATCTTGTCATGAGTTTGCCTACTGTCAGAGGAAGATAAAGCTTAGTGGTGATGTCTGTATTATAGTCTGTACAATTACAAAGCTATTACATTACACACTAGATGCTCAGCCTGTGTCATGATGAGTAGAGGGCAGTAGACAGAAAGGCGAGACAAGGAGTAAAAAGGGATTTTTGCCTTCAGGGTGCTCAGAATCTATAATAGTTCCGAAGAAGTAACTAACTCATAAACAACCAAATAACATGGTACAGTTCTCATTATCACATAGGCTGAAAACCCAGGAAATGTTCAAAAAGGATGTGGAGGGATAAGAGCTGGATTTCAAAGAATGGCTGGATGTATGTGTGTGCACATATGTACATGTGTGTATGTGTGTGTCTGTGTATGTACAGTGCGTCATGCTTTCAATGTGAACATGGTTAGTTATTTAGGATTGCTGGGGACACTGGCTCTGACCGGCTGCAATCTAGCATAAGTGGAAGAAAGTGTAAACCAAATGTCGTAAACAAAGTATAACTTAAAAGCTCTCTTTTTCAAATAAACAAAGTTCTCCAATCAAAGTTTTGAAAGCAGAAATACTTTCTTCCCATAACCTCTAAGTGCTTTGTTTTTATTGTTATTATAGTTACCTGGTTTATGATGAAGGGAAGATATCCACATTTGGGTCATATCTTACATATTAGTAACTAGAACTTGGGCTTTTTTTTCCTGCAACCAGGTTTAGAAAAGAACAAACAGGGGGAAAATATATGCATCTGCTGGGTGGGAGGTTTTCTCTTTCTTCTCCTTCTTCCTAAGCCCCAGGCTTCTCTCTCTACTCTCTCTTCTTCTGGAAGAGTTAGTGTGCAATTTAAAAAATCATCTGAACTACCTTCCTTTCTTCATTGACTGCCTTTTCTTCCAGTGTCTCTGATCTCCCTGCCTCTCAGGCCCCAGGTCCCTCCAAGCTGCATGGCTGGGGTTTCCTCGAGGGCTCTATAGCCCAGGATCTATGCACAGTCTTTGTACTTATGTGGAAAAAAAGAAAAAGAATTGAGACCCACTGTAATGTGAGGTAGATGTGGTTAGGGATGGAGGTGGGAAGAATCAAGGACTATGGGGGGGGGGTGTGTGTGTGTATGTGTGTGTGTGTGTGTATGTGTGTACATCTCCATTTCCTTTTCTACCTCATCTCCAATCCACAATTATTTCTTGCCCTTACAGAGCCATATAATCCTAATTTTACAATAGAACCATTTGCCTTAAATAGTTGTCTCTTACTCTAGACTTAATCCTATCCCCAAAGTAGGGGAAAGTAGGGAAAATTGCTTTGCCTGCATAATTTGTAACTAGGAGCGCGCACACACACACACACACACACACCCCACACACACTTTTTCAGATGCTTTAATATAGTAAATGCCACTGTCTATTGATAATTCAGGGAATTTTTAAATAATTTCAGTCTAAAAGTAAAGTATTTTATTGGGTGATAAACTTAATTCTTAGGTACAGCTTCCTTTATTCTCATTTCCCTCTTCACTATCTCTTTCTCACTTTTTCCAGAATCATTGGCACTGTAAGGAAATAATGATATGTGGAACTCCGCAAAGAGCACACTCTTATGGCTGCAGAAACCCCTTACTTTTTATCTAAACTAGAGTAAAATTAACAGAGGCCTGAAACTGCAACTTGAAAGTAAAGGGTATTCTAAAAATCAATGTCTAAATTACTTTATGGATTGGTTTGTCTTTTATTCTCCTCAGATTTTTTCTTCTTATAGTCGGTGTTTGCATGTCAACTTGTCTCTCCAATACTATCACTTCAATCATTGCCTAGAGTCTTTTATCGATTGTTGGTGTTGCTATGGGTATTAGTGTTGCTATTGTTATTAGTGTTGCTATTATTACTGTTGTTATTATTATCCATTTAAAGATGGGAAGAACCAAGACTCAAACTTTAATTATTTTCTTACAACTTTTCTCACCTCGAATGGTGTTAAGAAGAAAAATGCCAGTGTAAGAGAGAGAAAGAGAAAAAGACTAGATTAAGTCTAAAACACATGGCAAGTAAATATATCCAGAATTATAGTACAAACACCAGAAATTCTGCTGTTGTGATTTTGCAGTTTGCAAAGTGTGCTGTAGCCCAGGAGCTTCTTGCCAGTGATCACTTAGCAGTGCCCTTCTCTGCTTGGGGGAAAGATACAGGGGTCTCCTAGAATTTTATCTGCTGCTAATTCTGGGAAGCATTAACTTGTATCTAAAAATATTTTATTTTCTATGAAAACTGTTTTGCAACGTTTACCACACACTTTTGATTTAAATTTTTTCTTATGCAGACACACTGATCACTGATACCAAGTATGGGTAGGCTATGGCAAAGAAAGGAGAGACAGGTAACACCAGGAAAGGCACACTGTCTGGAGGGGACTGGGACAAACTTTATTCGCCAAAAAGATTTAAAAATGTTTTACATTAGTTTAAAGCTATCAGAAAATTAAATGCAAATATAGATTTCAATGTATGCTTAATTGTTTTATACAAACTTTTATACAGATAAAATATTTTTCTTCTAAATTGGTTCTGGCAGGATTTGGAGAGCACAGGTTTCTAGCTTGACTTATAGTGAGGGATGTGTAAAAGACAGCAGAGGAGGTAACGTCAAGAGGGGCCAGATGCCGGGAGCACTTCAGTGCCTGAGTAAAGAGATGGGACCTACGGGCTGTCTTTATGAACATATAACTAAACAGCAGCAAGTCAAGCAAGTGTCATCAATAGAGATCCCTATATTAAGGTCCTGTCTACACCTCCAAGTCATTTCTGCAGAGTCGGACATCAATGGAAGCTTTAGAGATGAAATATTTTAAGTACAAGAATACAATTCACTATTGAAAAGATTCCCTTGATAGAGAAAATAATCCTTACTAAAACGATACTATCTCATCCAATATACTAGCCCAAAGGCTCAGATTTGTGAGTGTATCAGTGGAAGACCCTTGTAGTCTTGAATAGACTCTTCTAGAAACCATAAAACTGAACTTGTGGCTGGTGATCGACCATCATAATCAATCCATCCATCTTCATGATGCCAGCCCTGTGCTCTGGGTGCTGAGGTTTCCTCAAATATGCCAGGCACCTGTCTGCTTTAGGCCTTGACTCTGACTTTCCTTTCTGCCTGGAACACTCCCTTGCCCCCAAACTTAAATATTTTCCCTAGTTTGATCGACTTGGATTAACTTATTTTAAATTGCAACCACCCTGTGGCCTGCAATCCAGATCCTTCTTGCTCTGCTCTACACCTTCCTCTTCCCAAAGCACTTACCACTAAAATATGACATACTTTACTCACTTACTATTCTTATTGTTTACTGTTGTCTCTTGGGAATCAGGGCTTTGTTTGGTTTGTTCATTGATGTATCCTCAGCATTGGGATCAGTACCCAGCACATTGTGGATCCTTAATAAATATTTCTAGAGTGAAGGAATCAATGCCTGGTTTTTAGAGGTTCTGCAGTTAACACAAAATCTTTATAATGTTGCATTTTCGAGCTCATCCTTTCGGTGCCACACCCATGATGCTGCATGATGGGTGTGTGTTCATGACTTGCAACTGCTCCCTCATGGGGTAGCAGAAGGATGCATAGGACTTGGGGTCCAGTTCCAGCCTTGCCCACTGTGTGGCCTTGGGCCTCAGTTTCCTCATCACTACAATAACTTCCTTAGAGGGTTTCTGAGAGGAAGAATGAGGTGACATAAGTGAAAGTGTTTGTACACCATAAAATGGGATACAGGTGTTTTCCTATTGAGAAACACACAGAACTTTGGGCTGCAGTTTTCACTGTTCATAAAATTTTCTGGCCTGGCTTGCTGGACCTTCACTGATGATCTGCTATGTGACTAGAACTCTCCTAGGCAATTACACATATTATCTCCTCACTGAGCAAATTTACCTTCGTTATCCCACTTTTTACAGGTGAAAGAGAGAAGACTCATGAATTGTCAAAGTCACCTGGGTAGTGAATGTCAGGCTGAGACCCAGATCCTCGACTGTCTGATATGATTGTATTCTTGGTCATACTGCCTGTTTCACTGTTCTCTCTCCATAGCAACATGTCCCATCCCTCTCCCTACTCAAGTCTCCCACCCAGTCTCCCACTCTTTCACACTAACACACATATGTACATATACACCCTGCCCCATGACCTGGCGTAACGTGTATCTTGAAGAATCAGCAACTCTCAGGACTCAGATCACTGCCAAGTCTCAGCATCTCAGCTCATCTTGCCTTTTGTTTGTTTGTTTGTTTTGTTTTTTCACTTTAACCTCATTAAAGGTCAGCAAGGATCACTTAAATTTTGGGTTATGCTCTGTCACATATTATGGGGTAAAGGTTGCATCATAACAATGTTTTGGAGAGTCTTAGAGACCTCTGGACTATCCCATGTGAATGATGAGGTCATAGTACATATCCATCCTGCAGGCTTTCAGCCTTGACCAGAGGTTTTCATAATTAATGCAGCATCCTTGGGGCGTGATCTTAAGCTGGTGAGCCAATGAGGACACCCTGGCAGGGCAGCTGAGCTGCGTGGATCCTTGTTCTGTCACCAAGCCTTTAAGTCACGTGCTGACATGTTACGGTCCTGCCTGGGACCCTTCCCACAAATACTTAAGATACACGGTGAGCTCACAGTCTGCTTGTCTGAGGTGGAAGAAATCATCTGTTCCATTCTTAAATTCCTCCATTCTCTTTCTTTCCCCAGACTTTGGGAATCACCCAACTGATGGAAAGAACCAGGAAAGGAGTCAGGATCTGCACCTTGGCGACTTTGAAGAACACCCAATTTGATGAATGAAAACTCCTCACTTGTGCTCTGGTGGTGTTTTGGGACAATGGGGCCCTCCTGGGTAGTAGTTATTGGTGCAGTCTCTATCAGTAACCACCCCAAGTTTGAGATCCTTTACAAGGGAAGGTCATATTTCCAAAACTGAAACCTTGACCAAGGACCCCAGAGAGAAAGGAAGGAGACACCACTCAAGTGGGTCATGGGCCTGTCCTAGGGCCTGGGAGTCGGCAGTCAGTGGCCTGGGATCCAAGGGTTAACAGCATGACCTGTTCTGGCTGATACCAGTCACATGGTGTGCTCAACCTCACTGTTATTATCTGTTTCGGGTGAGTCACTGAGAACACAGACAGGAAAGACCCATGAACTTAGCTGGTTTCGCCCCAGGGTCTGAGACTCCACACAGCTGAGTCTGGGCCGCTGGCAGTGACTCATGGTGAGCCTCATGGGATTGCTGACGCAAGGTTGGAAGGGCACGTGGTCCTTCCCCCCACCACTGGGTAGAATCCCCACTAAAGCATCCAGGCTGGAAATCCATCTTGGTCCATGGGGAGAGAGAAAATAAAACAAAAAGGAATCATTTCTGATACTATAGCAAAGTATACAGGTGGATTTGGCAGGTACAACTGACAAGTCTTCCACATTCTGAAAGGACTGACTTTCTCACAACGTAAGAGTCTCTGGGAGTACTGGGGAGTGCATATTCAACTGTTATAACTGGCATGTGCAGAGAAAACATCCCTCCTATCTCTGTTCTATGACTAGTGAGGTCTTTGTCCTACTCCTGACCATCCTCTTTGGGCCCCTGGGGAGTCCTGACTGATTTAGCCTCACCTGAGCTCTTGGTGTCACTAGAGACACTCAGTGTGGCTGTGAGTCCCATTCATTCACTTCCTGACTGGGATATCATCCTGCCCTGTTCTACCCTTGCTGTTGGAGTTCAGGACAGGCTGCTCTAAAATATGGCCCCTTGGCATTTTAGAAAACAGTAGAAGCAGTAAGGACACTCTCTGACCTTCTCTTGCCCTTCTTCCCTTAAGCAGGCTATAAAACCTAGACAGAATTTTCTGACCACCTGAAAGAGGCCATAAGATCCTCATTCAAGAGGTGTCTTCAGGCCATGTGCAGTGGCTCATGCCTGTAATCCCAGCATTTTGGGAGGCTGAGGTGGGCAGATCATGTGGTCAGGAGATAGAGACCATCCCGGCTAACACAGTGAAACCCCATCTCTACTAAAAATGCAAAAAATTAGCCAGGCATGGTGGCATGCGCCTGTAGTCCCAGCTACTCGGGAGGCTGAGGCAGGAGAATCGCTTGAACTTGGGAGGCGGAGGTTGCAGTGAGCTGAGATCACACCTCTGCACTCCAGCCTAGGTGACAGAATGAGACTCAGTTAAAAAAAAAAAAAAAAGTGCCATCCCGATACCTAGAGGAAGAGAACTTCCTTATCCTCAAAGACACAGAGGCCAGGAAGAATCTGAACAAGGAGGCCTTGCTAAGTTCCCCTCAGGTTGTTACCATCAGGTCATACCTTTTTGTCCTCCAATCATATTTCTCCATGACTATCCACTCTTCATCAACCCAAAAATAAACACACTTCTCTCTTTCTTTGGATCTTCATTTCCAAAGGCTCCCCATCCACATAAAACTTATATTAATACCTTTGTATACCTTTCTCTTGTAAATCTGTCTTTTGTAAGGGGCACCTCACCCATGAACCTAGCGATGGATGTGCGAAGAAAATAGACCTTTCCTCCCCTCCACC
This sequence comes from Theropithecus gelada, assembly GCF_003255815.1. NCBI lineage: Eukaryota > Metazoa > Chordata > Mammalia > Primates > Cercopithecidae > Theropithecus > Theropithecus gelada. Next base: position 143,693,375 of record NC_037668.1, read on the forward strand.
AGTAAGCTGGACTCTCAGCCACCTCTAGGTCCTGATTCAGGCACACAGGGACCCACGGCATCTCATGAGAGTTAAATCTCAGGAACTCCCATTCTGCTGCCAATCTGCTATACACAAATGGAGTCTCAAAATGGGGAGCAAAGTCAAGAGCCACTCTCTGCCCTTGGTGTTTCTTTCATTTATCATTATTTTCTCTTCTTGTTGAATTTCTGTTGCGATTCATTGAAAGATCTATCACGTACCTGCTATTTGACAGGGTTAACTGTGACCTCAACGACGATGTTTCCCAAAAACTTCCCTGAAAAGTCACTTCCTGCTCTGTCTTTCCAGGGCACTTTACTCCTACCTCTTATTCTGCCTCTCACATGTATTGCAGGGATCTATCACTCCCCTGTTTTGTAGACCTCCCATGTTCCTGCTCAAAAGGAGAACCAGTCTTATTCAGCTTCTCGCCACCAGTGCTTGACACTCTATGAATGTCTGTTGATAAAAATGAATAATGAAAGGAAACAGAAGGGCAAACTTAAGTACAGAAACTCTTCATACTCAGAGAGACAGCATGGTTTTGTGGTTCAGGGCACAGGCTCAAGTCACACTGCCTTGGTTTTAATCCTGGCTCTAAGATTTAGCAGGAGTATGAGCCTAGGCAAGTTATTTAACTGTCGTGTGCCTCACCTTCCACATTTGAAATGTGGCAATAAGTACCTGCTTCACAGTGTGCTTGTGAGGATTAAAGAAAATAATCTACAGTAAGCATTAGAATAATGACAGGTATGTAGTAAATGCTCAATAAATGTAAACTATTACGGTTTGTTCTTCCCCAGTGGATTTGAGTCTTTGTGGTGAAATGCATATGCGCTTAGATGAACAAATGGTTGGATTTAGGGTGTGAAGAAGAGAGTAAAATTCAAATTCCATTTTCAGTTAAAAACAGGGGAAAAGTCAATGGATTTTATGCTTTGCCGTCAGACTTCCCCAGGTAGATGGGAGATAATCTAATTTTTATTCTCTTTGCTTTACATGGAATCCGATGCAACAAGAAGGATGCAGGGGCATAGCAAAGTGTAGCTGTGTGTAACAAAGAAAATATAGTTGGAGGGCAAAGTGTGTCATCAAACAAGTGAAAAAGTATGCATTTTTCTTACTGAAAAAAATGCATTCTTACTGAAAAAATGCATACTTTTTTCATTGTTTGCTTCAGCAGCACATATGCTAAAATTGGAACGATGCAGAGAAGATTAGCATTGGCCCCTGCGCAAGGATGACATGCAAATTAGTGAAGTGTACCATATTTTTTAAAAAATCATGAAGGTAGGATTTGGGACCGTTTCCACCATATGAACTGCTAAAATACCCATAAGATAAATGGTTACTTTTAGGGAGCTGGCAGCAATCCCTGGGCTGAAAACATATAATCTGAGACAATTTAGTTAATCTTGAATTTATCAAGCACCTCAATAAACTCTTTTAAAAATGCCAAAAGAGCTTTCTCTAAAGATTCCCCCAACACTCACCTTTGGTCTAGTGGTTCTCACTGGTGTTTCAGCTCTCTGTTCAATGTCACAGCTTTGCTAGAAAGTGTAGTGGTCCCCCCTTATCCATGGGGGATATATTCTAAGATCCCTGGTGGATGCCTGAAACTGCTGATAGTACCAGACTCTTTACATGCTATGTGCTTTCCTATACATGTGTATATATGATAAAGTTTAATTTATAAATTAGGTGTAGTAAGAGATTAACAACAATAAACTAGAATAGTTGTAACAATATACTGCAATAAAAGCTATGTAAATGTGATCTTTCTCTCTCTCTTTCAAAATACCTCGTCGTACTGTTCTGCAGGGTAGTTAAAACTGCAGAAAACAAAACTGTGGATAAGGGAGGACTACTGTAGTCACAGACTCTTCCAGAAACAGTCAGATGAAGTCTTGAAAAAGTGCCCATGAACATGGGAACCACTTGTAGCAGATCATGGAGACCACAGGAAGAGTTAAAACATGCAAAATGCTGCCTCCAATTCCCAGAGCACTGAAGAGAAGAGTCTCATGCTAGGTTGGGGAGTTAGGGAAAAAGTGCCAAGCAAAAGGAGGCAGGAAAACACACACACACACACACACACACACACACACACATACACACAGGGGAAGGTGACCAAAAGCACAGGGCAGCATGAGGGGAATTCGGAGCACGCCAGGGAAGTGAAGTCTAGACTTGCTCGCACAATTGCAGCTCCCTAATCCTCTTTTCCTGGATCTCTGGCTTTCCCTGGATTTCCCATAATAGGATCTTTCATTTTCACCTCTTCTTCTACTTCCCTTCACCCTCTGTCTCATTTATGGAACTGAGACTGGACTTAATCGGCCTGGGACAAGAGAAATGTTTAGCCCAGTGGTTCTCAAGGTTTGCTGTGGGTGGGTCAGGGGCCAGGCAGTCTCCATTTGTCCCGCAAATCCACTCACCATCCTTCTCACCCAGGGGTGGCCTCCTGTGTAGCAAAACAACAGGCTCTCTTGCCTCTGGCTTCTGGTTTGCAGAAGATTGGCAAAGTGGGGTTAGGTGCTTATACCCCTATCAGGCCATCAAGCACTGGCTGTGTCCCTCCATGGCAAAATCCCAAGCACGTACTATCTTATGGCCCTTCCCACAGTCCCTCTGCTCCAGATTCCAGTAACCCACTTGCTGCGCGTGCACCTGCATAGCTGCACCCGGGCTCTTAACAGCGCACAGCACTTGCGACTTCTCCTTACCCTGACTACCTCTCTGAAACTCTCCTAAGACTATCCTAATTTGAGTGTGTCATCAGTTTCCTGCAGGGGCTCTTACACAAAGGGAGCTTGTCTAAAATTCAGATTTCTGGGTATTGACTGCAGAAATTCTGAATAAATAGGAGGTCCTGAGGGGATCTACATTTTTAACAAGTGCCTAATTCTGATGCTGGTGGTCCAGGGATGATTTTGAGAGAGATTTGCCTATTTTCCTACACCTTAACTGTTACAGTGGACACAGTTCAGATTGAGTCAAATAGTGAGAATAACATAACCCCTATAGTTCCCATTGTTCCATTGTCTCCCCTGAGAAGTACAAATTTTTGGGTGGGATCATTGTGAGGCAAGTTGGGAAAGGCAGGGAGATTTCTAAACCAAGCCCTGGAATCTGTGGGAGGGCTCTGGTAGCCAGAAAAATAGAATTACAGAGCATCAGAGTATGTGACATAGAGATTCTCAACACCTCATGGATTTATGCTGGCACAGTTTACCTATAGCCTAGGGCCCCTGAAGTTTATTTGTATTGATTGCAACATCACTCACAGGACAGGGAGATGTAAGACATGGCATATGCTCAAACATGAAGTTGAAGAGTGGGATCTATGCAAGGCAGCCATGCATGCCACTGGTCTACGCAATGGTTGTTACTAACACGGTGTGAAAACGAGGCACTTGGCCAAAGAGAAAAAAAAATCAGAAAATGAACTGGTGTTAGGGAAACAACGAGGACCAATGAGGCATACAGAGAAAACCCAAAACTTACTTGCATCTTAAAGTCCTATGGACAGAAACCTGTCCTGTTTTGCAAGTATCAGGTGTATTCCTGGAAGATGACTATTTCAGGTATTTAGAGTAATATTGTTTAGGTAACAGGGTAGACAGCAGAGGCGGTTGGAGAAGAACAATGCCTTTTCTGGGAACTGCAACCTCCTGCTGTTTGTCTGTTTCCTTTCTTAGCATAGTAACTCAGAAGGTAGAGGGGCCAGCTCAGATTTTCCTTCACAAGGACATGCTGCAGACGTCAGGCCCCACCACTAGTGCCTGCCTTGAAGGTCTTCAAGCAAGAATCTAGTCATGGACATCCCCTTAAAGAAAATCTAATTTAAATCTTCTGCTATTGCTAACTGATGTGCCAGAAGAGATAACCCAAATAAATTAATTTGCAATGACATGAATGAAGTACACATTCCCCTGGCATTCTGCTTCCCGCCATAGCACACCTAGGTGTGATGTGCCATGAATCCCTTGGTAGCTCTAGAAAAAGAAGATGGGCTGCAATATCAAAACCCTGGATTCAAATCTCGACTCTGTCACCTGCTTTGGAAGAGTTATTTAACGATTCTGATTGTTTCTTAACAAAATTGAAAAAGTCTGGGAACCTCATAAGAAGATGAAATCTTTAATCGTATTAATGTATCTAATCACAACACAGCAGCTGTTATAGAGGTGTCAAATGAGAGTGGTCATTCTTCCTACTCTTCTAGAAGCTCTAGGGAAGCCCCACATCACCTTTTTCCTTCCTGTTTGCCATGGCTCCAAGTAAGAGACACTGTAGTCAAAATGACAATTTTGATTTCAGTCTTGAAATGTGCGGCCTAAATATAAAGCTCATCTATTTAGTTTGAGGTTCAGAGACCCGAGTAATTCATTCTGAGAGATCCAGGTTCTAAAGTAACTTGATCCCTGCACAGGAAACAGTCTCAGCAATGACCTTGTCATCTCCCATTCACTCTAATTTCCTGGGCACCAAAGACTTCTACTTCCTCAGTGGAGAGTCAGATCAGAAGCTATAGACGCAATCCACTAAAACTCAATGGCCCTCTCTCAGCCTGCTGCCTGTCTGAGGTGAATCCAGGCAGCCTGTGAGAAGATGAAACTCCCCTGCATGAGTTTTTTTGGTGAGAAGTTTTAAAATCACTAATTCAATGTCTTTACTTGGGTGTTGTGCCATGTGTAACACTTAGAATCACCCCTGGTGCTCTCCTCTTATGTATTTCCTGAATGAATATGAAAATATCCTGTATCTACTGAACTTAATCCCTCAAACCTGCCATTTTGTCAACGACCTACCCTGAATTACTATCTGGGCCCATTCGACACTCATGAGTCTAGATTATTTTTCACCTAACTATACTAGCAAAGAACTTGTGTCCTGTGGCTAGCTATTGGCATTGACATTCCTCCATCCATCTATAATAATATATACATTATTGGGTTCTCACTACATGTTAGTGCCCTCTTAAATCTGGAAGTTCTTGGGTGAGTATGAGGAAATTTGGTCTATTGAAAGAAACATCTTTCTTTCAGCGTTGAATTGAGGATTAAGCACTTGACCTTGGTAGCCTATATCTGTCCCCAAATAGCCAATGTCCCTATGGAAGGTAGACTCCATCCACCTCCAAACCAAGCCCCTGGAAATGCATCCCTTGTTCTCATTGGTGGTAACAGGCACCTCCTTGAACCTCTCCCCAGCTTGGCCTCTCAAAGCACCAAACAAACCTGAAATTGTCTCAGGGGAACCCCTGTCTCTCTGACACCAGGGTACTAACAAATTGGACAGGAACCCCACTAAGCAGAGTGAAATCTAACTCTCAGCCTAAACCTGATAGTTTCTTTCTCCCCACCCAGATACAAGGTACCTTGACAACAATCCTTTAAAAATCACATAATGTCTCCCTTGTTCTATATTAATTTTTAAATTTTCATAGATTTCTCCCTTTGCTAAAGCCAAATGTAGCTGCACAACTGCTTTTAAGTTACTTGCAAGAAGCTATTACATTCAAAAGAAAATGAGAACTCCAGGCTGTGCTGCCTAATGGCACCTAATATCTGCATTACACAGACAGAAAACTGAGATTGGATCCTGCCCGTTTTTCTTAAGGGGATGATGGTATAGAATCTATTTAGTCAAGAGCAGAAGGTAAGAGAGGATAACATTTTTCTCCAAAGGAAGGGCATGTAGCCCCTAAAGGTTCCTGCAGCCAGGCCTAGGAACATCACCAGTGACCTGGCTTGGCTTTCAGTGGGCCTGTTTGGTTTTGTCCTAGCATAGAACATAAACAGCATCAAATAGTCTGGGACATCCAGAGGCTAAAGTGCCTGAGAGATTCTCAACCCTTTCTGTAATGATACATTTATTTTAAGTTCACTCCATGGATCTCCTCTCAACCACAATTTTAACTTGAGTATCTTTTCTACTCATTCTGTAGGTTTATATGTCACTGCTGTTTTATGCTATGAAGTTAATTTTCCTTTAACTTTCTTTGTGTCATGATGAATTACTTACATTTAGGATCACTGTACTTTTCTTTCTCTAGACAGAGACAGGGCACCCTAAGTAGTTGTTCATAACACTGGAACCCAACTGTTGCTAATTTTCCTTTCTGACATCACAACTTGGTTCAGATTAACAAAACAGTGGTCCCTGTCTCAGAAAGGTGATTAAATTCCCAATGACAGCAAAGTTCACACAAAGCAGGTCTAACAGGAAGCCACAGTGTCTAGCGGCAGCCTGCAGAGTCATATGTGACAGGAAGCAAGGAGAGGGCTGGAAACTCCAACTGGAGCAGTGCCTGACATGCCTTTACAGCCAGAAGTCTTCATGTTTATTGATGCTAAGGAAACAATTATAATTAGTTATGGCTAAGGAGGCAACCTGAAATACCTTTCCATTTATTCTCAATTCTGTTTCTGCTCTTAATACCACCACCACTACCATTGATGGAAATTCTATGAAAAGAGGAAGAAGGGAGAGTATGTGGGAAGAGGGAGGGATGGAGGAAATTGGGCAGCTTGGAACTAATGAAGGTAGTCTGAGGAACATCACACTATCAACAGTCTTTCAGAAGGGAGAGTGATGACAACAGTGAGGACCTTTGTGGAGTGCTTGCTCTATGCTGGGCACTGTTGTAGGTTCATTACCTGTATTATTTCACTGAATCTTCACTACAACACTATCAGGTAGGAAGTATTATGATCCCTTAGAGTAAATGGATCGCTGCCACATTGCATGTAAAAGGGTGATGTTACATATACAAAGTAATATTGCATATAGATTGAAATCACATGTAAATTAAGATTGATATTGCATGTATGTAGATCATATGTAGAAGAGTGCATTGGAATCAAGGCCATTTGTCAAGATGGCAGCCATCATTGGAAACTTTTTTTCTAGGGGTTACCAGTGGCCTAGTTTAGAAAATAACCTTGTGCCTCTTGGAAAAGGAGTTGGGAGCAAAAGAAACTAGTTGCTCATAGGAAAAAAGCAGACACAAAGAGGTTCTAAGATCTGCTTCAAAAGGGATCTGAAATAAAGACTAAGTGTGTGGTCCTTCAAGAGGCAGCAGGCAAGGCTCACCTTAGGAGGAAGAAGAGGAAGCAGCCATCTATGTGTCACAGGTGCTGAGGTGTAGGAGACCCCAACCCTTCAATCATCTTCCCTATTTAATTTGCTAATAATGCGTCAACATGGTAGACCCTGGCACACATTAGGAACTCAATAAATGTTACTTTTTTTATTTATTTGATAAGATCCAAGTGCTTTATCAGTGAAGTACATCTTTCTGTAAATTTAGTTCTATGATCCATTCTTAAGAATTGATTTTAGGGCTGGGCACAGTGGCTCATACCTCTAATAACAGCATTTTGGGAAGCTGAGGCTAGGAGTTTGGGACCAGTCTGGGCAACATAGTGAGACCTCATCTCTAAAAATGTTTACAAATTAGCTGGGCATGGTGATGGGTGCCCACAGTCCTAGCTTCTAGGGAGGCTGAGGTGGGAGGATCCCTTGAGCCCAAGAGCTTGAGGCTGCAGTGAGTTATAATTGCACAACTGCACTCCAGCCTGAGTGGCAGAACAAGACTCCATCTCACACACACACACACAAAGTTTTTGCTAAAGAGAAGAGAGATTTGGGGGATATGTGGCAATAAAAGAAGAAAATACTCTAGGGGAGATGGATATGGGAAGGACAGAGTGGGACACCTAAGAGAAACCCCGCATGATTTTCCCAATATTGTCTGGGCAGCCTTAGGAGCTGAGGGATGGAACAAGGAGATACCAGCAGCCTGCAGAAAGCGGTAGAGCTGACCTTGCACACACACCATCCACAGACACCTGGATGCAGCCCATGTTTACACCATAGCATGCGCTCTCACTTATATGCCTCATGTACCTGCTCTATTCCTTTAGCAGGAAAGCTATACATTATTTTTCCAATGAGTGGCCATTTGGAGGGAGATGTGCAGATATTTGGTTTATAACCTATCCCTGCTCGTTGCACAGCATAGGAAGGTGTGGAATGGATGATGGCACAAATAGTAGAACCTCGTCAAAATACTCTGAAACCTTTATCCTTTGTAAACCCAGAGGCTCCTTCCATCCTCCACTCTCCTCTTTCAGAAGTCAATCATTTTAATCATGGCAAACCTTTCTCGGCCTATATGTGTCCCAGCAGCAAAATGACAGTCTCAACAACATTTACCTGTTAGCTATGGATTCTAGTCTAAAAGGACTCATATTGCTTTCATCTTCCTAGATCCAGTGCCTGGCACAGTGAAATTATTAAAAAATGTTTGTTGAACCCTTAGGTGATTTTACTATGTGCAGAAATGTATATCAAAATATTCATTGAAACATCTCAGCCCTGGATCTAAGATTGGGTGAGGTATAGGAAGAAAGGGTAATGTACCAAAACAACAACAACAACAACAAAAACTAGAGTAAGATATGGTTTCTGTCTTCCAGAAGTTAAAAAGACAGATAAGTAGCAACAGGCATGGTATGGTTAAACACTAAAATTAGTCATTTATATATTACCTGTTTTTCTCATACCCTCGCTGTGCATTAGAAGCTTTGTGAAACTACAGATGCCTGCAGTTCACACACAGAGATTCTGATTAGGTCTGTCTAGTCAGGGTCTATATTTTTAAACAGTCCACAGGCGATTCACATGCATATCCAGGATATGAATCACTATAACAAGTGCTAGAGAACATAATTAAAAGAGCTACTAGCAAGAACCAGAGTGGGGGGAGGAGTCTCATGGCATGGTTGGAACCTCTTTTGAACCCTGAATCATACAGAGAATTTGGATGGTAGGGATGGAGACCGGGAGGAAGAATTGAAGACATTGTGAACAAAGGAAGTTGAAAATTAGGGAGAATTAGGGAGATATTGTTCAAAGGATACAAAATTCCAGAGAGGAGAAATAAGTTTAAGAGATCTATTGTACCACATGGTGGCTAATCACAATGTATTGTCTACTTGAAAATTGCTGAGTAGGTATTAAGTGTTTTCACCACAGAAAATGATGTGTGTGAAGTAAAGTGTATGTTTAGTAGCTTCATTTCCCGGTTCGATAATGTATATATTTTGTATACCATACATATATTTTTTTGTCAATGAAAAAAGCAAATTAAAAAATGCCAATGTTAATTGAAAGAAAAGAGTTGGAAGTCAAATGGATACATATTTGCTCAGTGGCAACCACATCTTAGAGTAAGGTGCAGAAGTGCCCATGTGAAGATGGTGGCTCTGGTTGAGGTAGTACCACCTGGTTACCCAATGGCAGAAAGAATATCCTTAATGACCAAAGGAAGGCCACAGAGGGAAGGTATGCTTTGGCCGTGTAAAACCAAAGAAAATGACTGAGGCGACTCAATCAATCTAGAGATTTATTCTGCCAAGGTTGAGAATGCACCCGGGAAAAAGGCACGGAAAGTCACAGGAACATCTGTGATTCGGGGAAAAAAAATAGGGAAGAATAGGCAAGCAATTACATTCTTTTGAAGCTAGATTGGTGTTCACTGAATCCACATTTTAAATGTGAAAAGAAGGGATAGAGGAATAGTCAACTATGTATTGGCTCCGGCTCAATGAATCTGCATTTTTAGGTAAGATAAAGTAAACATAGAGTAAAGGAAGTATTCAAATGCATTTGTCTCAGGTGAGCATAGGGATGACTTCTAATCCTGCCTTTGTTCTCTAACTATGAAGATAAGCTGTGCTTTTAACTTCTAGAAGACAGAAACCATATCTTACTCTAGTGTTTTGTTTTTTTTTTTTTTTTGGTACATTACCCTTTCTTCCTATACCTCACCCAATCTTAGATCCAGGGCTGAGATGTTTCAATGAATGTTTTGATATACATTTCTGCACATTGGGGTGCACAGAGAATTTTCTTGTGAGCGAATTGTGAGGGAGGCTCCCTGGGGAGGCCTGTAACCTTCTACCTTTGTAGCTATCTATTTAGCAACAACATGAAAGGCAATTTTGAGTGACTCCGTTCCCAAGCTTAACTTTGCCCTTTGGCATAGTGAGTTTGGAGTCCTGAAATTTTTATCTTCTTTTCATAGCCACAGCCTGGGAAGTAGGGCCCCTTTCTTTGTGCCTACAAAACAGCTGTGGATGGCTACAAAAATGGTCTTGAAAAAAATGTCGAGATAGACAAAGAAACACATGCATTCCCATTCCCAGATTTCATTATTAAGACTCTGTCTCAAGAAAGGTGTTTGAGTTTGAGGTCCCATATTCTTGGAATGGTGACTACTGGGAGCTTCACCTTAAGGGTTGAGGATATGTTTCCCTGGCTTCCCTTAATTCCTAGATTATCAGGTTTCTTTCTTTTCAGTGACTCAGTGGCAAAAGTCTTTTGCCTTTCTACTTCCTTTCTAGGGAGTAATAAAGAAGAGGGGTGTGAGTGGGACTCAGGGATAACTGGAGGTAGAAAGGAGGTTCAAGAGATGAACCAAAAATATCTTAAATAAAAAATGCTCCCAGCAGAGGGTCAGGGGTGGATGTGCCTGATTCCCAATGCATGTCAAATATGCATTTGTTTCAGGTAAGCAGAGGGATGACTTCTAGTTATGTCTTTGTCCTGCACCTATGAAGATAAGCTGTTGAATATAAGATGTTCCTGCCTGTTCTAGGGCAAAACAAGATAGTAAAAAAAAGAGGTAATTGTAGCTGCTACCCCAGATGGAAAGGTGAGGGGTTATTGATGGCACACACCAAATTTAGTAAGCTCACTTATGACACCAAGTAAGGACAGTTTCATTGTGTGAAGCACTTTTCATACAGGTGTAGGGACAGATCAGAAGATTCTGGAGAAGGCAGATCACCAAAGAACTCAAGATGTGCTGATATTTTGCCAATTTCCTTCATCAACAACTTGTCTTCTTTACCAACTAAGGGAAAACAAAGAGAACAAACTGAAAAAAAAAAAAAAGAAGAAGAAATAATTAAACAAATAACTTAAATAAGAAGGTAAGACCCCCCCAAATCTCCCAAGATGGTGAGAAGTGTATTTGCGTCATGTCTGCCTAACAATGAGCTATTATTAGGATGGTAGAAAATAGCAGCAAGTAAGGACTACAGATTTCACCCAGAGGCAGAGCAGACAAAAGACACAACAGTTTCCCGGGAAAGGAAGATGATTCCAGTTTAATTCATTCAACAGAACTCTTCCAAGAATGAGACCAGAAACCCTAACTGCATCTTGGAGGGAGCTGGAGGGTTTCCCATCACAGTGAGGCCAGCTGCTACCATGGGTACCAGTGCCAGAGCCGCTGTCTGCAGGCACTCTCATGTCTGCTTGGGCCAAGCAGCAATCTAAATTAAGATGATCATCTGGGTCCTGAGGCCCTCAGGGTGAGTACATATTGCAGCAGTTTCAGCCTGTCTCATACCCTCCCTCTGCAGATCTGCAGTGTCTATAGCCAGATTCCCTGACCCCCAACCCCTCAACTTCAGATCTCAATCCCCAGAACAATGTGGGCTTGAGACAGGAAATATTAAAACAGGTTTAGCACTTCCTCCTCCTCCCCCAACAGCAGTGGCATCCTGGTGTTGAGTCATTCTCCAGATTAGGTTGAACCAGCTGGCCACTGGGCTCCCTGTGTGTCACCTGAGTCATCCTCACTCTTGATTAGGCCTAGGGGTCCTCAATGGGCTTCCGCCCTCACCCCTGGGTTGCAGCTCTCTAGTCTAATAACATTCCCACTGTAATGACAAAACTCCTATACCCAAACTTCTTCCTGGGAGACAGTGAAGAGTGTTGCTCTTTCTTTCCTTCCTTCACTTCCTTCTTTCCCTCCTTCCTTCCTTCCTTCCTTCCTTCCTTCCTTCCTTCCTTCCTTCCTCCCTCCCTCCCTCCCTTCCTTTCTTTCTTTTTTGAAATGCAGTTTCGCTCTGTTGCCCAGGCTGGAGTGCAGTGCCGCCAACTGGGCTCACTACAACCTCCGCCTCCGGAGTTCGTGTGAAGAGACCACCAAACAGGCTTTGTGCGAGCAATAAAGCTTTTTAATCACCTGGGTGCAGGCGGGCTGAGTCCGAAAAGAGAGTCAGTGAAGGGAGATGGGGTGGGGCCGTTTTTATAAGATTTGGGTAGGTAAAGGAAAATTACAGTCAAAGGGGGGTTGTTCTCTGGCGGGCAGGAGTGGGGGTCACAAGGTGCTCAGTGGGGGAGTGTTTTGAGCTAGGATGAGCCAGGAGAAGGAATTTCACAAGGTAATGTCATCAGTTAAGGCAAGGACTGGCCATTTTCACTTCTTTTGTGGTGGAATGTCATTAGTTAAGGCAGGAACAGGCCATTTAAATATCACTTCTTTTGTGATTCTTCAGTTACTTCAGGCCATCTGGATGTATACCTGCAGGTCTCAGGGGATATGATGGCTTAGCTTGGGCTCAGAGGCCTGACACCGGGTTCAAGCGATTCTCCTGCCTCAGCCTCCTGAGTAGCTGGGATTACAGACATATGCCACCATGCCTGGCTAATTTGTGTAGTTTTAGTAGAGACATGGTTTCACCATGTTGGTCAGGCTGGTCTCGAATTCCTGACCTTGTGATCCGGCCTCCCAAAGTGCTGGGATTACAAGCGTGAACCACCATGCCCAGCCATGTGTTACACTTTTCGACCTTGGTTCTCATCTCTTCCTTGGTTCAACCGTCTCCTCTTGCTCTTGACTGTCCTGAAATGGGAGAGTTTCCTGACCCCGTCACAGAACATGCAACAGGGGTGTGGCTCTCTGTTCAGCTGCCTTGCTCAAACCCCTAATGGGCAGGGAGCATGCAGATGGGCAGATCCAAGAGCTGGGGCCAGCACTTTTGGGCTCCAGCCCCATGGTAGCATCTAGGGGTGGGTGCCTGCAACTCCTGAAGCCCAAGTGGGAGTGTTACAGTGCTCTTTTAGCTCTGCTGTCTGCAGATGGCTTAAGTGTTAACCAGTTCAGTACCCTCTTGGTACCCGAAACCTTGTCCAGCATCCAGGAAGAATTAGGTCACATGGACGAAACAAAGGATGGTAAACGCAGGGGACTTTATTGTCAGATGGAGGTGGCTCTCAGCTGGAGGGATGGGGAGCTGAAGAGGGGATGAAGTAGGAAGAATGATCTTCCCCTGGAGTTTGGCTGTCCTGCAGCCAGTCTCCTCTCCAGCCATCCCCAGATGAACTCCTCTTGACATCCAGACATTCCTTCTTTTCTCTCCTTCTCTGCTGGGCCCGCTTTTCTGCCTCTGCTCATCTACTTGTAGAGCATGGAATTTGGGGTTTATATGGGTATGAGATAGTGGGACATGGTGGGCCAAAAGGCAATATTTGGGTGCAAAAACAGGAATATCTGTTTCTATTTAGGGCCATGGGTTTCTAGGCTTGAGGGTGGGGCCTTTGCCAGGGAACTGCCTTCTACCCAGTATTTCCCTGTCTCTTGTTCATATCAGTACCTCTCTCCTTATCTGAGGTTAAGATCAGGGGAGGCTTTAGCTCTGTATCTTAGTTTAGTGTTGGGGTATGGATTTCTGGGGACAAATCTGCCAGAAGCTGGCAGCCTGCCCTGACTTCCAAAAATTACGTGTCCCCAATTTTCAGTGGGCCCTGCTCATGTTTTTGCATAGTTTGCAATTCCACTTGGAGCACCTGGTGCCAACTACTTAGCTGAACCGCTATGTGGAAGGCTGAACTCCTTGTATCTGTGCCTTCTCCAACTTTTCCTGTTAAGTTGACCTGTCCCACTCTGAAGGGCATGTCTAGTGCTAAGTCTCAGTCCCTTTCCTGCCTACACTGTCCTGCTCCCAATAAACCTCCACACCTCCTGATAAATCCTGGCACAAGAGAAGCATGTATGGGAAAGTGTCAGCCTCAGAACTTCTTGGGAATTGAGGGGGAGGGAGTGACTGGGAGGAGGGCTAGTCCCAGATCCTAATGCCCACCTTGCTTCTCATTGAGGATTCCGGTTGATAAAAAATACACATATTGTTAAATGAGGATTGCAACATCAGTTCTGTTTGACTTTCTGTAACAATTAGAAGACTAGAGAATATCGCTAGGTTTCTGACCTCCCACTCAGAATTATAGAGAGCCAAGTCTTCCCTACAAGGTGGACTTATCTACCCAGTCCCAGGCTGAGAAGCTGGATATCAGTCCTCCCTGCTCTGAGGTGGTCCCACCAAGGGGTTGACCTACAGAGACTGATCCATTGCTCTGAAATAAAGGCTAGTTCAAGATGAATCAGGAAATGGGGAGCATGTAGGAGAAGGAGGGACCTTGAGTTTTTACCCTGCCCAGTAGAGGAATAGCCAGTGATTATCAAGCTCTCATCAATGTGTCTGATAACCAAAGTCATTCTTCCCTCTTTGGAGTGGGAAAGGTATAGGAATGAGGTAGGTGCTGAAAATTCCCACTCCATCTCTTCCCACAAATGAAGAAGGTGTTGGTGGAAGCACCTTCCTTTCTGGGTTGTGGAGGAGATGATTCAGCTGAGTCAAATGACACGTGAACAATAGGAACAGCTCTACCTCCCATGAACTGTTGGCTTGCTGTCTTCCTCATGAGTCGGTTTCAGCAGAGTGTGGCCAAGAAAATTCCCCTGATGGAGATTGGGTAAACAGTCTACCTCTGTGGGCCACCTCCCTTCCATCCTCTACCCAGTGCAAGTCAAAGCTGCCCATCACTGGGCACTGGGCAGTCAGGGGACTCCTGATGACTGACTCAGAGCAGAGTGATGTCGTGACAATCAGGCACAGAAAATCAACTTCTACAAAAGCCTGACAAGTGAGTGCTTTTCTCTGCTCTCAAATCCTTTTCAGAGTGGAAGCTTTCTCCAGCATTCAGGCGGCACCTAACGCTCCATCCAGAGACCAGAGAGATAACTAAGATGTGCCAAAGGTTTTGAGGAGAAGGTGACACCAGTGCACTGTGTCTTAGTTCAGAGGCTAACTGTATGTGTCACAAGTAGCATCTGTGGGTAAGTGGTGGAGAACTTGGGAAAAGACAAACATCTTGGGAAAAGAAAACCCTTCCCTTGCAGCCACACACCAGAGACTATTCACAAGAGTCAGCTTCAGTAGTGGGCAATTTCTCATGCACCTAAACAGTTTATGGCTAACTTTGGAAATAAGCAGCCAGGTTGGCTGAATTCCAGCTAAAGAGCAACCAGGTAGGGCAGACAGTCTCAAAGACAATTTTATGATCCTTGTCTTGATTCTTGATGAAATGGGAACTTTTAAAAAGCTACCATAGGTGTAAGGAGATCTGACTTCATTTTTTACCTTTCAGAAGTTATTTCCTGTAATCATCCAAAGCTTGCCTGGTGTCTCTCATTCCTGGATGCCAGTTTCAGCTTTATGCAGTGGAGTGCTTCTTTCTACTTTCTGCATCCTTCCTATGGCGTAATCTTCAAAATGCATCTCTACTCTTCAGTGGTTTTTCTCCTCCTGTGGTTCTCAAAGCGTGGTCCCTGGACCAGCAGCATCAGCATCACCTGAAAGTTTGCTAGAAATGCAAATTCTCAAGCCTACCCAAGACCTACTGAATCAGAAACTCTGGGGGTAGAGTTCAATAGTCTGTGTTAACAAGCCCTCCAGGGGGATTCCAATGCATGCTAAATGTGAAAGCCACTCTTCTAAGGCAACTTATCCTCTTGATTAACTCCTACCACTGATACGCTGGGCCAGAGACCAAATGGTGATCCAATTCTGTTAAATACTTAATCAATAAACAACTAATATTTAAGTTATTTTTGGAGGCTGCTCTGATCAGTGGAATCCATGGCTAAAGCCAAGTTGTCTGAAAACTTATTTGTCACAAGCCCTCACAGTTATATTTTATCTTCTTCATGTACTCTAGATTCCGTAAAGTAATTTGGTATCCTTGGCATAGTTCTCTTTGTCAAATAGCTCTCTACTGCTATAATAAGATCTATTGAGAGAGGCATCGAATGCTTTGTTAACGATCTATTCTATTCACACTAATGAAACCTCCATTGTCCACCAAAATTGGAATGGTGTCAAAGAGTCATCAAGTTTTTCTGAAAGGTTTTTTTGTTCCCCTTATGTGCTACCCAGAGCTTACCTATTTATACCCTATGAGCTCAGTTTGATTAGCTTTCAATGCATTGTCTTACAAGTGAAATTAGATGAATGAAAGGGTTGTTTCCTTTAGGCTCCATCTTCAATGAGATTCTTCCTGTGTCAGAGACCTCGAGTAACTTTAACGTGTCTTCAGGCAAAAGATGTCAGGAAAAACCTGGCGGGAAAGGGAAAACTGTGTCTAGTCCCATAATTTTGTCTGTCTTCCTACCTGTACCTTCTGGTTCTTGACTTGGCTTGACTTGGAATTGCACTGCTTTTCCAAATGAAAACTGGTTATTAAAGCCCTTTTGCTTGAATTTCTGTTAGCAGCCTACTTCCCAATGTTGTCTGTCTCTCTCTGCCTCCAAATCTCAGATAAAACCTGATACCATACTCACTTCACGATTCTATTTCAGCAAAATTTGATTGTTTTGGCTTAGCTTTCTCTGACTTCAGTGTATATCTGAATCAACTGGAGGCCTTTTTTACCACACAGACTGCTGGGCTCCACTCACAGAGTTTCTAATTCAATAGATGTTAGGTGGGCCCAAGAATTGCATTTCTAAAAAGTTTACAGGTCAGGCTAATGCTGCTAGTCCAGGGACCACAATTTGAGAACCCCTGCTGTACACCAGCACATGGCAATATCTGGATTCTTTCTGATTATTGCAATCCTGACGCCCTTCCATTCTCATTGCAGTGTTTCATGTTTCTATTTCATTTATTCCCAAAGCATCGTATTTCTTGCAGGCTGCCAGGCAACTGTGATCTATTGCTTGGGCAAGAAAAGGTATACAAACCTCACCATTTTCCCATAACTTTTATTTGGTACAGTGGAGTGACCTGGCTCCAGGAAAACAACTTACTTCTTTGCTAAAAGTAAAGTCCTTGGAGGGTATTAAAACCACACAGTATCCTTTAGAAACTTAATGCAACCCATGGTATTTACTGATGGACACCCAGACATGTGTAATAGGATTATAGATCAGCCTCATTTAAGACAAAGTTTGCTGGGGGAGATCAAAATTACTCCCTGTGGAACCTAAATTAGGTACAAAGCAATTAACTTTAAGCAACCAAAAAATTGGTTCTATAAAAATTCCATTTCAAATCAGCTCTTAACTACAAGCTCATTACCAGGTACCTTCACTAAATAAGAGACAAATAAGTCTCTGGAGATGGAAAATATGAACTAAATTTTGAGACACCTCATTGAATATGAAAACTGATGAAGTCTTAGATCTAATCTGTAAGAACAAGGATCAGCTATTTCTACAGACTTTCTGACTTTTCAAATCACTTCCACACCCAGAAAGACAAATCTTCTCATTCCTGAAAACAAATACATTTATGTTTCAATTCCACTGATGGTTCAGTTGGTGCAATATTAAATACACTTGATTTCATTTCGTTTCTTTTTGAGTGTGAGAATTTCAAACAACTTTTATTGAGAGCCAACACATCAGCTCAATAGACTTTTATTTTCACAAAGTGTGTTTCTTTGCTTAGCATATGGTAAGAACTTTATAAGCGTTTGTCAATTAAATATTAACAGATCATTAATTGTTGAATGAATACATTAATGAAAGTTGTTGACTTAATATATGATTATGAATTTAATGTAAGTGCTTTAAAATTAGAAAATACAGAAAAATATAAAGAAATAAAACAATCATCCGTAATCTCACAACCTGAAGCAAACTACTACTAATTTTTGAAACATTTTTCCCATCACATATGCCTATGTGTGTATGTAGGTATATATAGTTATTACCATATTAAATATAAAATGTCACATTTTGTGAAATTTACTTTTATAATGGAAATCTGTAGCAACAGAGATGGAGCTGGAGGCCATTACTCTAAGAGACTTAACACAAGAACAGAAAACTGAATACTGCATGTTCTCACTTATAAGTGAAAGCTAAACATTGAGTGCACATGAACATAACGATGGGAACAACAGACACTGGGAATGGGACCATTAGTTGGGGGAGGGAGGAAGGGAGGAAGGGACTGAAGAACCACCTGTGGGTATTATGCTTACTACCTTGGTAATGGGATCGTTGAGACCCCAAGCCTCACCATCATGCTATTTACCCATATAACAAATCTGCATGGATATCCTTTAATCTACAATAAAAATGGAAAAAAATTTTAAGTCACATTTGTTAATTTACTTGTTTTTTTTTTTTTTTGAGGCAGAGTTTCACTCTTGTTGCCCAGGCTGGAGTACAATGGCACAATCTCGGCTCACTGCAACCTTTGCCTCCTGGGTTCAAGCAATTCTCCTGCCTCAGCCTCCCAAGTAGCTGGGATTACAGGTGCCTACCACCATGCCCAGCTAATTTTTGTATTTTTAGTAGAGACGGGGTTTTACCATGTTGGCAAGGTTGGTCTCAAACTCTTGACCTCAGGCGATCCACCCACCTTAGCCTCCCAAAGTGCTGGGATTACAGGCATGAGCCACCATGCCCAGTCTTGTTAATTTACTTTTATAATGAAAATTTCCTGAAATCATTAGCAATTCACTGAGAACATCATTTTCATGGTCATGTAATAGTCCAGTGAGTGAATATTCTCAATTTAATACTTCTACTATTACCAGATATTAGGGTATATCTAATATTATTTCTATGTGCCTAGATAAATATGTTTCTAGAAAAACATTTTATTTATGATTAGAATCTACTACTTAGAATAAAATCATTGGATGAAAAGATAGAAATATTTTTAAAGCTCTTGATACCTATTGAAAAACAAATTGTTTTTCAGAAAGGTTGTACCTGCCTACAAGATTATCAACAGTGCGTGAGAACATCCGCTTTGCTGAACTCTTTCTCACATATCACCTTTAGAGATGTTATGTGGTATGTTTTTAATTTTCATTTAATCTTTTGCTAGTTAGATTAAACATGGCAAGTTTTGCTAGCCATTAGTACTTCCTTTTTATGTGAAATGTCTGTTCATGTTCTTTGTCCATTTTTCAATAGTATCTTAGAATATTTATTGTTCACTTGCATATGCTCTTTATACATGAAAGATATCAACCCATCATATATCATCTCCCATTATGTCAATTAACTTTTAACTTTGTTAATGACTTTTTATATATATACATAAGTTTTGTTCTACATGTTTTTTCCATAGCTTTTAAACCTAGAATGTATTTCCTCAGCCATAGACTAGATAATAAAACTCTATTTTTAAATAAAGATTTCTAAATTGGTTTACATGTTAAAATTAGCATTTTAATTTTTCTAAGAAAATATTTGGCATAAGAAGTAAAAACTTTGCTTTCCCAAAAAGACTAGATAAAACAAACCATGCTTCTCCATTTATGATTAATATATATTACATGTATATATGTATGTACTTTATATACAGACAGATATATACAAAAATGTGTGAATATGTGTACATATATACATGTTTGTATATGTGTATATATACACAATGTATGTATATATACACACATATGTACATATACATGTATATATTTATACACACACACATACTTCTAGTACAGTGTTACCCCTTTTCACTGAATTATTTATCAGCTTCTGTAATTGCATTACAGTTTTAATTATTATAGCTTTACCGTATGTTTTAATAACTAAAGCAAACCCCCTCATTACATCACTTTTTAAAGTACTCTTGGCTATGCTTATCTATTCATGTTTTCTCAGATATTCTCAGACTGATTTACTTGTTTTTCCTCAAAAATTTCAATAGAATTGCATTAAAATATGTTTAAAATATTCACATTTCATGTTGGAGTATATGATAAATCTATCCATTTATTTAGAACTTCTTTTATATTTCTCAGTAAAGTTTCACAACTTTCTTTATATGTATCTTATCCATTTCAGGAAATATGTATCCCTCATTGCCTTATATTTTTATCCTTATTGAAAATAGCATCTTTTCTCCTTGTTATCATTTAGTTGATTTTCAATGGCATATTGAAAAAAAGAACCCAATTAACATTGATGTATTTACTTTGTATTCAGTGACTCCACTGAAGTTCTTTCTTAATTATACTTTTCTCCAATGATTTTCTTGCATTTTCTTTGCAAACATAGAAAAAAATGATGGAATTAACACCATTATGCTCACTAGCAAACTTTAGCAAGTTTTAACTTTTTTCCATATTTGCCTCTACTGTTTTTTTAATAAAACCATGAATGAAACATTATTGACATATTTGAAAACTCTGCATACCCCTCCCTAACAGTAGTCCCTTCTCTTTTTTTCTCAGAGATGTCTATGAACGCAAAGTTATTTTCTGGGCTCATAACTCTCCCTTTTATGGGTTTATACTTAGTAGTTATGTGTTAGTAAAAACTATCTGATTATTATGTTTTAAAACACTATGAAATTATATTATAGTGTATATATGATTTACAGTTTTTCTCAATAAAATACTGTAATATTTATTCATGTTGATATAGTTGCTCTATGTTAGTGATTTTCACGGTTATATTGAATTTGATTGTGTGATTATGCAACAATGTATTTATCCATTTTTCTTCTGATAGGCCTTTGCTATTGACAATGCTTCCATTCCCACATGTGTGGCCTTATGCAAATGTGCAAGAGTTTCTTTAAGACATATGTGGGTATGCTCACCTTCCACATTACTAAATATTGCCAACTTGCTCTCTGTAGTCTTTGTACCAATGCAAGCATCCTCCAGATAGCTATCTGAGCAAGCTCTCCTTCCACATCCAACCCTGCAGGAGGTACAGTAAGACTTTTATTTGCCAATCTGAAGGGTGTGGAGTGATATCTTAATTTGTTTCAATATGCGTTTACAACAGGCTTTTTTGGTTAAGGGCCAGGTTTTTTCTTTGGGTTTCTTTGGGCTTGTTGTTGTGTTTTTTTCAACCAACCATTCAAGAATGTAAAAACACATTATTAGCTCTCTGGCTCCGCCACAACAACTTGTGGGTTAGATTTGACCTGCAGGCCATAGTTTGCAGACCCCTTTCTTTGTGAAAACCAGTGAAGTTGAGCATCTTTTCAGAGGATTATTGACCATTTTCTTCTTTTTAATTGAAACACAAATTTTGCGATTTTTGGGGGTGATTTGTCTTTTCTTATGGATTTGTGGGACTTCTTTGTAAATTCTGAATATGAGTCTTTTCTCAGTTATATGTATTGCCAATATCTCTTCCATCCTTTGGCTGTTTTTCAATTACAGCACAATCTTCACTAGAAGTCATTTCTTGGGGTTTCTAAGTAGAATTTTGGTCCTCTACAAATAATATATCCTTTCCTTTTACATACACAGTCATTCCTCTTATTTTGATTTCAAGCTTTATTACATTGGCCACAATGTTCAGAGCAATTTAAAATAGTGATGATTATATATGGTTACTATGTTTTATTTTTGATATGTTAAAATGTATGTTGGTCATGTGAGTTAATATGGCTGTTTCTGAGTAAGAACAGAATCAGGCTTTTTGTGCCTTCCATTATGGTAGTCCTCAATCCTTTCAAGCCATGGACTCTCTCTTTGTAGCAAAAGACATTTTTGCATTTTCTGCTAAGTCGATGGGCATTTATCATTACGTAAATTAAATCCCTGTGCTTTATACTGGATGATTAGCCCATCTTCAAGCTCAGTGGTGAAGAGTCACTAGTAGAAAATGCAGTTTCTAAAGAAACACATTCTTGCAGGTCATGAGTAAATGAGTGAATGCATTAACACGTGAAATGAATAACAAGAAGACCTCAGACAGAGAACAGAGCACAGGCATGCCTGGAAGATATTGCAGGCTCAGCTCCAGGACCCAGCAATAAACTGAATCACAGAGATTTGGTTTCCCAGTGCATATAAAAGTTATGTTTACACTATACTGTAGTCTGTTAAGTGTGCAAAAGCATTATGTCTGAAAACAATGCACATGCTTTAACTAAAAATACTTATTGCTAAACAATACTAACAATTATCTCAGCCTTCAGTTGGTCATAATCTTTTTGTTGGTGGAGAGTATTGCCTCAGTGTTGATGGCTACTGACAGATCAAAATGGTAGTTACTAAAAGTTGAGGTGGTGTGGCAAATTATTAAAGTAAAGCTACAATGAAGTTTGGTTGACATTGATTGACTCTTTCTTTAAGGAAAAAAATTTCTGTAGTAGGTGATGCTGTTTGACAGCATTTTACTTACAGTGGAACTTCATTCAAAATTGAAGTCAATCCTCTCACTCCCTGCTGCTGCTGCTTTAATAACCAAGTTAATTTAATATTCTAAATCCTCTATTGTCATTTTAACAATGTTCACAATGTCTTCTCTAGAAGTAGTTTCCATCTCAGGAGACCACTTTCTTTTGCTCATCCATAGGAAGCAAGTCCTCATCTGTTCAAGTCTGATTATGAGATTGTAGCAATTCAATCTCATTTTCAGGCTCTAGTTCTTCTAACTCTAGTTCTCTTGCTATTTCTACCATACCTATAGTCACTTTTTCCATGAAAATCTTGAATTCCTTAAAGTCGTCCATGAGGATTGGAATAAAATTTTTCCAAACTCCTGTTAATCTATAAATTTTTATGTCTTTCCATGAATCATGAATGTTCTTAATGGCATGTAGAATGGTAAATTCTTTCCAGAAGATTTTCAACTTACATTGCCAGAACCATCAGAGATATCACTATCTATGGCAGCAATAGCCTTACAAAAATGTATTTCTTAAATAATAAGACTTGAAAGTCAAAATTACCCCTTGATCCATTGGCTGCAGATGGATGTTGCGTTAGCAGGCATGAAAACATTAATCTCCTTGTATATTTCCGTCAGAGCTCTTGCATGACTAGGTGCTTTGTTAGTGAACAGTAATATTTTGAAAGGAATCTTTTTTTGTTCTGAGCAGTAGGTCTCAACAATAGGTTTAAATATTCAGTAATCCATGCTATAAATAGATATGCTGTCATCTAGGCTTTGTTGTTCCACTTATAGAGCACAGGCAGAGTAGACTTACCATAATTCTTAGTGCCCTACAATTTTTGGAGTGGTAAGTGAGCATTGGTTTCAAATTCAAATCATCAGCTGCCTTAGCCTCTAATAAGAGAGCCAACCTGTCCTTTGAAGCCGGGCATTGACTTCTCCTCTCTAGCTATGAAAGTCCTTGATGTCACCTCCTTCCCAAATAAGACTGTTTTGTCTACACCAAAAATCTATTGTTTGGTGTAGCCACCTTCATCAGTGATCTTAGCTGGATCTGAATAACTTGCTGCAGCTTCTTCATTAGCAATTGCTTCTTCCCCTTGCACTGTTTTCATTTCATTTTTTTTTTTTTTTCAGATGGAATCTCGCTCTGTCTCCCAAGCTGGAGTGTGATGGCATGACACCTTGCACTTCTATGTTATGGAGATGGCTTCTTTCCTTAAACCTCAGGAACCAAACTCTGCTAGCTTCCAACTTCTCTTCTCCCACCTTCCTCACCTCTCTCATAGAATTAAAGAGAGTTAGGGCTCATCGAACTGAAGGGAGTTAGGACTTTGCTCTGGAATAGGGTGTGGCTTAAGGAAATGTAGTAATTGGTTTGCTCTATTCAGATTGCTCAAACTTTCTCCATATCAGCAATAAAGCTGTTTTGCTTTCTTATTTTCTTTGTGTGTTCACTGAAATAACACTTTTCATTTCCTTCAAGAACTTTTCTTTGCATTTACAACTTGGCTAACTGGCAAGGGCCTACCTTTAGGACTATCTCACTTTTGACATGCCTTTCTCACTAAGCTTAATCATTTGTAGCTTTTCATTTAAAATGAGGAACATGCCACTCTTCCTTTCACCTCTTTCCCTTTGCTTCCTTTCACTCTTCCTTTCACCTAGAGACCATTGTAGGGTTATTAGTTACCCTAATTTCAATATTGTTGTCTGTGGGAATAGAGAGGCCAGAGGGGAAGGAATGGCCAGTCAGTGGATAAGCAAGTATACACACAACATTAATGGATTAAGTTTGCCATCTTATATGGACTCACTTCATGGTGTCCTGAAACAGTCAATAGTAACATCAAAGATCACTGATTACAGATCACTATAACAACAGTTATAATAATGAAAAAGCTTGAAATATTGTAAAAATTACCAATACGTGACACAGAGACACAAAGTGACTATATACTGTTGGAAAAATGGCACAAATAGATGTGCTTAATTCTGGGTTGCTACTAGCCTTCAATCTGTTAAAAAGAAAAAAAGCAATATTTACAAAGCACAATAAAGCAAAGTACAATGAATCAAAGCACAAAAAGTACTACATTTAGAAGGAGGCTTATACGGTTGAGGTTTATAAAACATGAAAGAATATTTTGTAAAACCAAATAAGTGATATACAATGGCAAGTTATTATTTAAGTTAGCAGCAACCGTGATCACCATACTATCAATATCTCCGTGGGAAACTTCTAGCCGCAAGGTATTTTAAAGCTCTCTTGAACTTCTCCATGGGTACAACTGTGAGAAAAATTGGGATCAGGTTGTTTATGGTTTTGCATGTGGCAGGTTTTCCAAAACTACTTGAGTCTGAGAACCATGTTATGAATCTTTATGTTTGTCATGTGAATTACATAATAATGACCCATGGAACTAGCTTGATAAATGTTTAGAAATTGAAATCATTGAAGTGGGAGAATTTCTAAAGAATCCTGGGCTCAAAAATGATTCACTCAGCAGGGAAATACAAAGGGAATCATGTTACTTCTTCCAACAGATAAGAGGCTCTGCCAACACTGTGCTACCTGTGTTTCCAGAATCTGCTGGTAAAGTCTCTTTTGTCTGGGACCTAGAAAGAGTGAAGAAGGGAATATTAGAACTCAAGTTGCAATTCCCAAAAACATACTTTGCAAATCACAAACTGAAGAAGCTGACACCACTACTTACCTTATGGGGGCAGGTGGGAAAAAGTGTCCTTGTCTTTGAAAGGTGACTTCATTCCAGCTTTATTACCTCTTGTAACTCTACTGTTGAATAAGAAATAATACAGTGAATTATAATAGCTCTGTCTGGAGACTATGTTCTGCCTAAAAATATTGCTACATTCTAATGACAGTAACTTGAGGTCCATTCTGGAAAGACAAGACACACATCTACTGCTACTGTTCCTGCTCCTGCTCCCATCCCCACCTCCACCCCCATCATCTCATGAACACCGTTCCTGGCATCTACACAGAGACCTTGTCAGGATTTAACCACCTCATACACCTTTCCCCTGGACATTTTTTACCCCATAAGTGTTCCCAGATTGCTCTTTGAGTAGATTTTCTCTGTCCTTTGTTTCTGCTTCTCCCTTGATATTGATGAAAGGGACCACCTCGTAAGATGCATGTTGGCTGGACAGCTCCAGCTCCCTGGGGACCTCACAATGAAGACAGGGTTTGACTCCATAATTTTATTACAACCATTATTCACCTTCAGGGCACAGAAGCCAGGGAGGTGTGCTGAGACCTCAGGAACCACTGACAAGTAGGCAATCATGTCATTGGTTTAACTTTCAAAAGCCTGAAGACACAAATATACTGCCTATCTGGTGGCTCAGGCCATCAGTGTCATAGCAGGTCTATTACAAATAAAGAAACTTGTGATACCATGTCTGTCAAGCTGGAGAAAATGGTGCAGAAGGACAGCTACACCAGATGAGGAAGCATATGGACGGGTGCACACAGCAATTTTTCTCCAGGGGGAGACTTTCCTAAGAAATACCACCACAAGAGGGGAGAATATTGGAAAAATGTGACATACAAAGCACCGGAAATGATTCGCAAAATATGGGACAAGTGATAATGAAAAAACAACAGTCATTATTCTCTGACCCTGGGCCATAAAGCCCTCTGATTTTCCAACTCTACCTGCTTTGGGAAACAGAAAGTAGAGAGGCGATAGATTGTACTGCGACATTGATCTCTTTCAAATATTCAAAACAAAATCCCTGCTTTTTCTTTCAGAGAACAGGCTGGGTCAGGGCATCTGTGTTTAATTGTGTCCACCCTATTCTCTGTTTAGGTGACCCGTTGTCATTAACTTCAGATGTTTTTCCTTGAGGAGAGTGTGCAGGAATGAGAAGAAAACACCATCAGAATCATGTGGATCCACATTCATCCCTCCCTTCACCCCTACTGGGAAGGAATCCAGAAGGCTCAAAGATGTGGAAAAAGCTAGCAGAAAAACAGTACCTGGGACAGAGGGTAGAGATTCCTATGGCAGGAATGTGACTACTTTTAATCTTTCTTCCATCATCTCAGCTTTTAAATTTCTCCCTAGAGAACCTTTCAGTAGTAAGATTCAGAGGTGCGTGTTAGGGTGTCAGGTGCACCCTGTGTTCCAGAGGTAGATGGTACAGGCTCCCTTGTCTGGAGGCAAAGCAGGGCCAGAGTTGGCAGGTTCAGTTTCAAGGCTTTGGGAAAGCAGTGGCCCTGCAGTATCTCTTCTGGCTCTTGGAAGCAGGAATGCACACTTGATTCAGGCTGGGAGCAAATCCCTGTTTCATCTTTCAGGAATATCAGGAGTGTGGCAGCAGGTAACAGGGTGCTTTGCAGAACCAGCAGAGGGGCGTACACCTCAGGGCACACCCCAGGGAGCCATAGTGTCCCAGTGTGGAGGCAGAAAGGTAGAGAGGAGACATTGGAGAAGCTTAGAGTAACCTTGTGAACTTTAGCCTTAAATCAGCTGACTGAGCAGGGTCTTCTCTTAACCCTGTTCAGGATGAGGCTATGCCTGGGGTAAAAAGAAAAAGCCTCCAACTCTTTTACACTGGCAACTATGAGGATGGAAAAAATGATAGTGGTGGTGTATGTTTTTTCATTAACAGGTTAACCTGACCATTTCGGGAATGTCATTAAATATTTTTCTAAGATAAAATTTTTACTGAGTAATGCTTGTGCCACTACTTAAACCATTACCTTAAATTGTTTTCTAATATAAATAATTCTGGGATGAACACCTATGAATATATATTTTCTCCCATCACTGAAGTGAGATTGCTGAATCAAAGGATGGAAGGTTTTGAAGACTCTGGATACAGCTTTCAAAGTTCCTTTCCAGAAAATTGTGTTAACAAAAGCTCCCACCAGCAAAGCAGAAGAAGACTGATAAATTTGTTCTTGTGACTTTCTCAGGATGTGGAATTTGGAGAAGTAACACCTGCTGATCCTGGACTTCTGAGAATGGGTGTTTATGGGATAGGATGTGAAGGTTATCCAGCCTCCTTTAGGGAGGTCCTTACCTCCAAATAAAAAAGAAAAATTGAGGTCACACTAGATGTACATACACATAGAAAGTATGATGAGGAAATGAACTTCAAGTAGGAAATCAAGCAGGAAAGAAGCCAATGATGGACTACTCTCTCAAAGTAAGCTGTTCTGGGAGCTCCAAGAGAAGGCATAGGGGGTGTGTATCCAGCACCTGATGCCAAGACAAGCTTTGCTCAGATGAAGACAGCACACAGCCTTTCCACTCCTTTTGAGTTGTGTCCCTTTCTTCATTATTCTTTTCTCCATTTAACATTAATTGAGCACATGGTGGCAAGCACTGTGAAACAAAAGGGGGTGCAAAAGTGAGGAGTTCTCAGTTCAGTGTGTCTTTGAGTAAAGACGGGACTAGGAGTAGATTCCAGATGTGCTAACAACAGTTCCAGTATGATACCGTATCTCTGGAGATCAGAGCGATTATCCCAGCATAAATTTAGGAAAGGCTTCTGAGATGAGGACACTTGAAAGTAGTGGAGGCCAAATCATCTTTGTTCCCGAGGAGAAAAAGAGAGAGGGCATTCCAGAAAAGCACATGCTAAAGCATGGAGAAGTCAATGAGTCACATATGTTTGGGATTGTGGCAGCATAGATCATGGTAAAGGTGGGGGCAAGGGGACAAAAAAGGTCAGAGGCACAGTGACAAGAAGTGAGACTGTGAAATGAGTCAGTTTCTATTGCAAAGTATTTGTATTCCATTCAAAGAGATTCAGCCTGTCCTGCAGGAATGAGGAAGCCAGGGAATGTCTTAATAGATGCCATTTATATAACCCATATTTCTGGTATAACTGGTGGCAGAGGAAATGGGCTGGAAAAGATGAGAGCCTGGAATGGGAAATGACTAAAGTCATGACATAAAGACATTGACATGCATAGATTTTGTGGCTAAACACATTTTTTTAAACAGAGGCAGAAAGAAGAAAGTGTACGGCAGAAATGACCAGAGACCGCAGATGAGCTCATGGCAGACACTGATGAAGTTTGAATCCAGGGTAGCTGTCACTGCAGAGAATGAAACATGGCCAAGAACTTCCTAAATATTAGACTAATGTCATTATTGTTTCCTTACCTATGACAGCTGATGAACCAGCGTGATCTATGATCTTTCTGGGTATTTTATTAAGTTTTCATCACTGTGCTGCCTTTGCAATCCACTTGCCTCAGGGAACATTTGAGACTTGAATTTGAAAATGACATTCACGAAATTAGATATTCTTTGTGTGTGTGTTTATGTGTGTATGTGTGTGTGTCTTTTTTTTTTTTTTTTCCTTTTCTTTTCCTAGCTCCAAACTGTCTTCAAACAAAGGGTTATAAAGAATGGAGTCTTTGAGTCCTTTAACTGTTAGCTATGAGGTAGCTAATTTTTGTTCCCCAAGCAAATATGTCAGAAATGACTCCCTGTTTCTTTATTATTTGCAAATATATGTTCTTTTATCCCATCCCTTGGGGAAAGAAGAGCCTGCTTGGATGGGCCTTAGGCCCAGGCTCTCAGAAAGTTAAGAAGGCTTTGGAGGGTATTCTGAGGGCAGATAAATGGACAAAATAATGGTGCAGGGAGACCTTGTTGGAGAAAATTCAGTAAGGCAAGAAGCACCGAGGAGTTCGACCCAGGAAGAAGCCCAGCGAGAGCTCTGGCAATGTGAAACCAGGAAGTGACCTTTAGTTAATCAAGTACCGAAGATGAGAGGGCAGAGATAAGACTCAAACAAAAAAAAACTGATAACAATCATTCTGAAAAGGGAAATTCTAGTTCCTTGTTCTCTCTTCTTATCATATGATTTCTTAGGCTATTCCTCTGTATCGCTGGATCACTGGAGGAAACATGAAAAATTTAATTAATGACTTGAACATTTTCATGTAGGCAGAGGTTTGTTTTCCTGTAGATAAGACATCTGGTTAATTAAATGAACTTTCTCCTTTATACATGTTATGACACTTGTATATTATGTGGCCACATGGTATTTACTAGCTCACTTCCATCTCTATAATTTGCTTTGCTGAGTGTTATTTGATCTGGACCAGCAACTTTAAGACATCATGTCTACCTCATCAGCTATGTCTGCCCCCAGTCAAAACCAACTGTGGGCCTCTGACACCTTTATATTGTTCATAGCTTGAGACTCTAGCCCCTCCCTGTAGCCAAGCTTACGCTTTCTTCCTGCTTTAAATTCCTGCTTTTAACCTTGCCCACAATTGGGATTTTCCTGTAGGTCACACTAAGTCCACAACTCATGAAGTGCTGTTCAATGAGCAGTTTCCTGTGGTCTCCCAGATGACAGTTGAGCATGTCTCACTATGGCATGGATGATTTCCCAAATCCAAGTTGGGGACATTTCTAGAATCTCATGACATAGGCAGACCCCCTACTACTGGCTCTTCCAAATTGTGAACATGTAAGTCATGCCACAATCCACTTAGCAAATATCTGAGTGGTCTCAGGGCTGTGCCCTTGAATGGATTACACTGCTCTTGGATGTTCCATAGGATAAAAAAGTCACAAGAGAAGAAGAAAAAGTCTGGAGACTTGGAGAACAAAATGCCATGGAAACAAGAGTCTCTTCATCATCAGGAGCTCCATAGCTGAAATCTGCTTCCTTCAACTCTCAACCCAATGCCCTATCCCCAGCTGCCAATCCAGCAAGAACACATTTGTACAAATGTGACCTGGGCTCACTCCTTGGGGGGAACTTGCTAGAAATCTCAAACAGTGAACAGTTTCTGAAAGCTTAAGAATACCCATTTTAACTTCACCTCAAAAAGATTAAATGATAGCATAGCACGGACACAGAACAACCTCTGGGAAATGTGCAAGAAGTAAGCTCTCTTTTTGTTTTATTCAGATATGAGTTTTCATTTCACCAGACCCCAGTGGATCTGATCCAATGACCTAGAGATTCATGAGATTGAAATTACCCTGATAAACAACATGATCTTTCTAAGATTCCAGGCATTCCTGGTACTAAAAAGCCTCCTAAGCTATTGACAATTTTTTTTTAATTGTGGGTAAACTACACATAACATACAACTCAACAATTTAACTATTTTTAAGTGTACAGTTCTGTGGCATTAAGTAACTTCACACTGTTGTGTGACCATCACTGTCATTCATTTCCAGAACTTTTCTTCCCAAACTGAAACTCGGTACCCTTTAAAATCTAATTCTCTATTTCCCCTTTTACCTCTCAGCCCCTGCCCACCATCCTGCTTTCTGTCTCTATGAATTTGACTACTCTGGGTACCTCACAGATATTTGACCACTCTGGGTACCTCACAGAAATGGAATCATATAGAATTTGTCCTTTTGTGACTGGTTGATTTCACTGATAATTCTTAACTATTATAACATTTTCCTCAGTCAACTTGTTTGTATGTCACATAGATCCAGATATACTCTTGGTGTTATTGAGGGTCCTAACAGCCCTTTTCAATAATATAGTACATCAGAAAATCAGCATGTATTTATTGAATTCCTACTATATGTTTAGTTATAAAAAAAATAAGAATTTTGAAGAATAATCATTATCTCTCCCCTTAAGAAAATTCTAATTTTGTAGATGTGGAGGCAAAGTGGATGCACATAAAATAGTAGTAAACAGCATATATGCACATGTATGCAGACAAACACACACATATTCACATGTAGGCATCTGACCTCACTACTTTTATGTGGTAATGATGACTTTGGCATAGGCAATTACAGAGATAATTTTAAAAAATCTAATCTATCTTGGGTAAGTCCAAGAGCATCTTGGGACACAATACCCAGCAAATTGGCTTTTAGGAATTCTTTACTTGGGTCAGTGGTTTGGGGGAAAGTTTTCACTTTTTGTTTTGTAGGGGGTTAGTGGTCTCACTATATTATCCAAGTTGGTCTTAAACTCCTGTCCTCAAGCAATCCTCCCACCTCAGCCTCCCAAAGCACTGGGACTACAGGCATGAGTCACCATACCTGGAAAATTTTCATTGAACAAAATCTAAGTAAGTATTAACTATCCAGGGATTTTTTTTTTTTAAGAAATGGGAAGTAGGAACTTAACTCACACATCTCTCTCTCGATGTGCCTATTCACTTTAGATATTTCACTGAATCCTGCTAAAAAGCAGTCAGCTATTTGCCATCTGTATGGAACAGCTGCAATTTCCTTCCTATCCAAGCACAACATTTTATTATAGAGAAATTGGCATATTGTTTTTGCCATGTGCTTTTTGCATATTCCTCCCCATGGCTAGACTAATCAGGAAAGAAATATCTTCGTGTCCCAGCTCGTAGCTAGGTCAGGTGAATACAAGTGACATCATGTGTATCCTCTTCACCAAGTTAGCATTAAGTTGCCTTGCCAAACCCTTGAAGCTTCTTATGTGAGACATCTGTGCCCAATGTTATTTATGAATAGGAGCAAAATGTATAAATATCCATGGGACTTCCTGTTAAATGTGCCACATTGAATGCAAATATTTATCTCTGCTCCTTCTGAAATTTTATTAAAATGAGAGTAGAAAAAATAGAAGGGTACAAATCAACAAGGAGGAAGAGAACAAGAAAGATGAGCCCACCAAATAAGAAATGTCAACAAAATTTTGGAATCTGGAAATAGATGAATGACTGGTAATTATTTATCAGAGCCCAGAAAGAATATTGAGGAGGGAGGCAAAAGAAAAAAGTCAATGTGAATTTCAGAACCCTGTAAACGTTTGGAAATTTAGAGGCAGTAGGTACTCTGAAGTTAGAGGAAGTATGGGGATTAAAATAGGACATTAGTTAAAAATCTGTGTAAAGAAGAGTTAGATTTCCAATCCTCTTTCTATCTCTGACCACCAGTCAATTAACCCTTCTTCACCTGGGCAGGAGAGTGGAGGCTCTTTCTCAGGGAAATTTAACCTGGAAGGCTCTACTTGAGCACCTAGTCATGGCAGAAAATAGTGGGGAAAATGCCAGCCTGGAAATGGGACAATTAAGTGACAAGTTAATTATGGTGAGCCTTGGTTCCCAGAATACCGGCTGCCAATCTTATATTCCCCCAGAAAATGATCAGAAGATTGCTCCTTGTAGAAAGACATACATGGGCCCAGCATGCTTGTAGATACTAGTATGCGTGGTTCTCTCATAAAATGACTGTCCCTATCTTGTTACTCTATGGTAAAGCCAGCTGAACCAAAAATTCCCAACTCCCACCCTGTAAACATTCTTAGAGATCCTAAATCCATTTTTACTCTCTGTCTCTCCTTTTTCAGAATTTGATTTATTATACACAGAGTATTATGTTTATTTTAAATAATCTGAAAATTATATAAAATCATGAAGAAGAAAATAAAATCAACTATATTTCCACATTTTATAAATAATAATGGTTACATATATCATCTAGATGTTTTCTATATATGTATGTATCATAAATATTTTCAATAGATCTCTATTTTGATATAATCAAGTCACAGTTTTTGACTTAATAATATATCATTAACATCTTTACTTGTCACAAAATATATTGCAATAACGTTATTCCATATAGCTGAATAGCATTTCTCAGGTGGGTATAACCATAATTTATCCTGTTAGTCCCTCGATGTTAAACATTTGTATTGTGTCCCTTCTTCAGTATCCTAAACAACACTGAAATAAACATAGATCTTTGCAAACATGACTATTTCTTTAAGATTATTAGAAGTAGAATTGCTGGCTCCAAGGGTACACTATTTCTCAAAACTTTACTGAATTTAGCTGAATTGTTCTCCTGAACATCTTTCTCAATTCATAGTTCTATCAGCAATGTATGAGAGTATCCTTTTCCCATCCTTGCCAACATTTGGAATCATCACTAAAAGAACACCCCGAAAAAACAAACAAACAAAAATCCTTAACAATTTGATGCTAAATGTGGCATCCTATTGTTTACATGTATATCTTATCACTATTTTAACATTTTGAAATGTTGCTAACTACTTATATTTTGAAAATTGGTTATCTATAGCACTTACTTATTTTTATTGGGACAGTTGTCCTTTCTTATTGATGTCTTCATGACTTTTAGATATATAAGCATGGACCATTATTGTATCATATATAAGAAATATTTTCTTTCTTTCTTTTTTTTTTTTTTTTGAGACGGAGTCTCGCTCTGTCACTCAGGCTGGAGTGCAGTGGCCCGATCTCAACTCACTGCAAGCTCTGCCTCCCGGGTTTACGTCATTCTCCTGCCTCAGCCTCCCGAGTAGCTGGGACTACAGGCGCCCGCCACTTCGCCCGGCTAGTTTTTTGTATTTTTTAGTAGAGATGGGGTTTCACCATATTAGCCAGTATGGTCTCGATCTCCTGACCTCGTGATCCGCCTGTCTCGGCCTCCCAAAGTGCTAGGATTACAGGCTTGAGCCACCGCGCCCGGCAAGAAATATTTTCTCTGTTTGGGAATTTTTCTTTTTAACTTTGTGTCTGGTTCTAATCTTATTTTTAGTGACTCATTCTTGAATATAAAGAGAGAACCAAGAATCATCAGACGTGTGGAGAAATGATGTAACATTAAAAGTGATATCAAAAGAAACAAAAAAATGAAATAAGAAATTGAGAAATGCAATGGACTGAATGTTTATCTCTCCCCAGATTCATATATCAAAATCCTAACCACCAATGTGATGGTATTAGGAGGTGGGGCCTTTGGGAAGCAATTAGATCATGAGGGTAGATCCTTTATAATTGGAATTAGTGCCCTTATGAAAGAAACTCCAGAGAGCTCTCTCTTCTTTTTCTGCTATGTGAGGATACAAGAAGATGGCATTCTGCAACCCAGAAGAGGGTTTTTGCCAGAACCTGGCCATGCTGACAGATTGATCTAGGACTTTCACCTCCAGAACTATGAGAGATAAATTTCTGTTGTTTGTAAGCCACTTACTGTATGCTACTTTGCTATAGCAGCCTGAACTAATACAGAAAGAAACTAAGAAAATGAAAGACAGGAATAAAATCTCATGAAATTATGAAGAAATTATGGGTCTCAGAGAGAAAAGATAGTGTATTAATGAAGAAAGAGATGCTATAAAAAACACAGAATATGATATAGAGAAGATAAGAACATAAAAAACTCTGTACTGTACATTCAAGAGAGCAGTTGAGAGATTATGCTAATAAAAGCACACCAGAAAGTGGAAGAAGAAGAAAAACAGAAGAGAAAAAGTAGAAAATTTAACTAATGGGAGTTCCAGAAAGAGAGAACAGAGACTGCAGAGGGGAGTTAATTATCAAAGAAACACACACACACACACACAGAAATTTCATGAGATTGAAAGGCTTTGCTAAGAACTCAGACATAAGAAGCACACCTACCTTTTGATTAACTATACATTATCAGCTTTATGACAACAGTCAGTAGATAAGTAATTGCTTTGCGATGGAAAAAAATATCACTTTAGCCTCACACTTGTTGAACCAGCTACACTAGTCCAGAGGCTGAGACAAGACGATTGCTTGAGTCCAGGAGTTCAAGGCTACAATGAGCCATGAAAGTGCCACTGCACTCTAGCTGGGTGACACAGTAAGACTCTATCTCTAAATAAATAAAAATAAATCACTTGGTTTTTCTTAACTAGAGTATGAAACTCTGTCTGGAAGCTGTGGAGTTGGGGGCTCAGAAGAGAGGACAATGTTCTTCATTCATTGCCTTCATCTATATCAAACATTTCCTATTCTCTCTTTCTTCTCACATTGAGTCTCACCTTCATCCTAACTAATCTAGTCATTGTCTCTGAAGAGCTGTTTCTTACCAGTCATGATAAAAAACAATGCTCCACAAGTTTAAAGCAAAGACAACACATGATTGGAAAAAATGATGAATCTCCTTTTTTTCCTCTTTGTTTTGTTTTTATAGATTACTATTAATATAGAAAGCAAGTCTGGGCACCATAGTTTATGCCTATAATCCCAACACTTTGAGAGGCCAAGGCAGGCAGATGGCTTGAGCCTAAGAGTTCGAGACCAGCCTCAGCAACATGGCGAAACTCAGTGTCTACAAAAAATTAGCCGGGCATGGTGACACGCACCCAGTAGTCCCAGCTACTTGGGAGGTTGAGGTGGGAGGATCACCTGAGCCCAGGAGGTTGAGGCTGCA
Organism: Theropithecus gelada; assembly: GCF_003255815.1. Lineage (NCBI taxonomy): Eukaryota > Metazoa > Chordata > Mammalia > Primates > Cercopithecidae > Theropithecus > Theropithecus gelada. The sequence continues at coordinate 143,728,826 of NC_037668.1, forward strand.
GTGAGCCGTGATCTCATAGAGTGCACTCCAGCCTGGGTAACAAGGCAGAATTTTGTCTCAAAAAAAAAAAAAAAAAAATATATATATATATATATATATATATAAACTATATTTTAATGTTACAAGCAAATAATGTGCATTCTTTTTACTCTAAGGACATAAGAAAGTGTAAAAGAAGAGAAGTGAGTGATCAGCCAAGGGGAGTAGGTTTGTGTACATTTTTCAAGATAAATGGAAAGCTGGTATGGTAAATAGTATCTATAAACTATTGTAAACGGAAATTTGTATAGTGTAATTTGTAAGATTAAGTAAACATTAGTTGAATACAAAAATGGCAAACAACAATTAGAACTGCTTTGAGAAATCTACTGCCAATAAAGCTTTTTTTTTAAAAGTCTGTGGAACGGCAGATTGATAGTGGGTTTATTTAGTGAGGTCATATCAAACATGCTATGCTATTTTCCTTAGAAAAACCCATATCTGCTGAAGCTTATTAACTCATTCAATCGTGTATTATAATAGACAAACTGATTTGAAAGAAACCTGATGTAATTATGGCAATTTTTCCAGATCAAGAAATAGAAAAAACCAGCGGGGACTGGTGTTTCACACCTATAATCCCAGCACTTTGAGAGACTGAGGCAAGAGGATCACTTGAGGCCAGGAGTTCGAGACCAGCCTGGCTGACATAGTGAAACCCCATCTCTACTAAAAATACAAAAATTAGCTGGGTATGGTGGCGCATGCCTGTAATCCCAGTTATTCAGGAGGCTGAGGCAGGAAAATCACTTGAACACAGGAGGTGGAAGCTGCCGTGAGCTGAGATTGTGCCACTGCATTCTAACCTGTCAAAAACAAAAACGAAACCAAAAAAGTCACTTAATGACACTTTACATGTCTAATAAACAATAAGACTTAGCTAATATTGCGGACACATTTCTTTAAATCTAAAGCACTAAATGGAATCATCACTGTACTTTTTGAGTATATCAATAGATCATTAAAAACTGCTAGTAGGCACAATTGGCCTTTGTCACTGAATATCAATAAAGCCAGCTGAAATGACTTGCTTTCTTCTTTTTTTTTTTTTTTGACCTTTTTAGACAGACTGTAATTGGTCTTGTCACCTGACTCTCAGATGAAAATAATCATAAATCAGATTCATCAAATAATGTTAAGGAATAGCTCGCACCAATAGAGATAGTTCATAGGAAAACCAGTCCCTGCCAGTCACCATCCAGCTCCTTGGGAATTTGAGGGCTGGTTTTCTCTGAGATGTCATATCAACTGTTCTTTGCTTTTGTCCCTCATGGAGCCAGGCCCTATAATGCTTTGAAAGAAGTGCAGAGAACACAGAAAAGAGTCAGTAGAAAGGAGATTACAGGGTGAAGGAAAAAGAATACAAGCAGCTTGTGTCTGTTAAAACAAATCACCCAAGTGAGTCATCTCTCCTGAATCACTTTTCCCTTCTGGGATGAGGCTCTGTGAGTTCCTGGCTCCAGAACCCAGAGAGGATTTACAGGCAGACAAACACTAACTGAGGCTATGTTGAAACCTGTGTCACACAATCTCCTAATTACAGGTGTCTGTGGTTAAAATTTGGAACTCATCAATTTGGAAGACGTTATGAGTCTAAGTTCTCTAATAGCTGAGTCAGGTTTGATACGAGGCAGCCCTACCACCTGAACACACTTTATTCTGAATTCAAATGGACCCCGTTTACTTTCCCCGTGCCAACAGCTTTTCCCCAGCCCCACCCTACTCCTACCTCCTGATGACTTCTATCTTCTCTTCCTGCCCTCTATCTGGCCTATTAAAGGGAGCATAGGTCTCTAGACATTGTTAGCATTCCTTTAAGAAGCAAATCCCGAAAACAAGAAGAAATAAAGGGGTATGTCTATTTTCTTTAGACATTTGGATTGAGTAAAAGGGAAGCAAATTTCTAAGTTATTGCAAATTTAAAATATTTGAACTCTGTGCTAGATGTTTTTACAATATATTTAATTAAAACAACCATACTTCATAGCATGAATGCTAGCCTGGAAAACTGAGACTAAGGTAGGTTGAGTTGTGGCCCAAAGTCACAAAGCCAACTGGTGACTGAGAAGGAAATTGTGAATCCAGGTCTGCCTGCCTGAAAAGCTGGCTGACACAATCCCAGACTCTGAGCTTTAATAAATATGTGGCTGATGGGAGCCACGAGGACAAATTGCATGGCTATTATTATGCATTGTGCACAATAAATGAGGTAATGCATTTGAAAGAGCTGTGCAAATATAAAGTACTCTACAAATGATATTACCATTATTATGGTTATATTTATTACCTGCTTTGCTGGGGGTGAGACTGCACACAATACAGAATAGATGACTATTCTGAATCACCAGTCCCCAGTAAAGCACAGTTAAGATTGTGGTGAGCCACCTCTCAGCAGAACAGAGATACACCCCCCAGTACACAGTACAATTTCTTGAAGGTAAGTGTGAGCTTTGTGTAAACCAGTGGTCCTCAACCTTTTTGGCACCAGGAACCAGTTTTGTGGAAGACAGTTTTTCCCTGGTGGGGCTGGTGAGGAATGGTTTCAGATGAAACTGTTTCACCTCAGATCATCAGTCACTAGTTAGACTCTCTTAAGGAGCGTGCACCCTAGATCCCTCACATGTGCAGTTCACAATAGGGTCCATGCTCCTACAAGAATCTAATGCCGCTGCTGATCTGACAAGAGGCAGAGCTCAGGCAGTAATACTCTCGCTAGCCAGCAGTCCACCTCCTGGTGTGCATCTGGGTTCCTAATAGACCATGGACAGGTACCAGTCCACTAAGCTGGGGGTTGGGAACCCCTGATGTAAACCACAATACTTATCTTTTGTCTCTTGCATCTTTGATTTTCTCTTCTGTCTCTTACTTAGCTATGGGAGGGCCAGTGAATTTGATCCATAGTCTAGAGTAATTCATCAGCTTGAGGGCTGAGTGCCATCAAAGCATATGATAGTTTATGGTAAAATGTTATTTTAAAAGTTTAATATTTTTAATCTATAATCTGCTTTTAAGTATCATTAAGAAAAATGAAACCATCTTAATAGATATATAATTGGATAAATCAGTGTGGTGCTATATACTAGGAAATGTATATGTGCAGACACCAAAAATTATCCAGGATTTATTGACAAGTGGAAAAAATCTAATTGCAAAATAAAAAGTGTAGTATGATTTTATTATCATACTTTACAAATGCGAGTCTACATATATGTTAAAAAAGGTGACTGGAAAGATGCACAGCACATTTTTAAGTATGGCTATCTTAGGAAGGGAGTAGAAATATAGGGAGAGAAAAGAAATACAACCTGTTCACTGTATTTCTGTGTGTTTGAATCAAGCACAAGATCAATAAATATATTATTTGTAAAATAAAATATCAGCAGTGAATTAAGTCATACTGTTATTAGTTATCAAAAAGTTAATTAAAATAGATGCTGTTTTATTGTGAAAATTGGCAAAACATTTTCAAACAGAAGGAAATACATTATCAAAGAAACAATTTTTTTTAAAAGTCCGTAACTGAACGTGAGTTTTTATAATAAAAATTTCCAAGTACCTAGCTTGAATGAATAAACAAATAAGTAAATAAATAAATTCTTGAAGGCAGATCATGATGAAATTGCAAATTAACACAACCAATAAAGGGAAGATTCTAAAAGCTTTCAGAGAGAGAAAAAGAAAAGGATGACACATGTGAGACCTGGAATTAAAATGGCATTGAACTACTTAAAGCAACACTAGAAGTTGAAAGACAGTGCAGCAATGTCTTCAAAGTTCTAAAGGATTTCAATCTAAAATACTATACCCAGCCAAACTATACATCAACTGTGATGGTGATGGAAAAATGAAGACATTTTTAAAATATGCCAAGCCTCAAAATTCTACTTCCCATTCTCCTTTCTTCATGAAACTTTTGAAGAATGTGCTTCATTTAATGAAAGGGTGAACCAAAACAGAGCAGGACATGACAACTGGAAAAATAGGGGACACAGAACACAAGAGAGGTGAGGAGACTATCCAAGATTATTGCAATCATAAGTATCTGGACAACAGATGTGACCTGGTCCAGAAAGCAACCAGTGAAATTAGAACAGGACAATAAAAGGGCTCCAAGAAAGATGTCTTTAGTAAAGTAAAATGTTGCATATGCAAAAAATTAAATTTAATCATAGCATACTACTTGTCTCAGCAGTAAAGAATATATTTATAATCATGGTGTCAATGTTTATTTAACCAAAAATTATAATTGTATTCTGGTGAGAGAATTGTAAGAGGGGATATGGTAGTCGTTGGGATAGGCATGCTAAATCCTCATTCCTCATCTTATGAAGTCACTAACCTTGGTGACAAAACTGACAAAAATGAGAGTAAGTATATAAGCACGTAATTTTGAAATATGGAAGCAAAGAGATAAACAAAGAGTTAAAAAATATCTGTCATTAGAAGTTGGGCCCTGAAGAAAAGAAGGAAGGGGAAGCATCTCCTGTCTTAAGAGTTTTGTAGCTATCTTTTAACTTTTAAAACATGTACTAGTATTAGTTTGGTTAAAATAAATGATAGTTTAAAATCAACTAGAATTCCATACAAACAAAGAAGTCTAACAATGAACTTTATCTCTTTGAATACAATAGGATATTAAATCATCGTTTAAAAAAAATCAGTGTTTAAATCATTTTTAATGACAAGAAACATCCTCATGAGAATATAAATTTTTAAAAAGGATGCGCAAAATTTATTTGGCACATAATCCTATGTTTAAAAAAACAGAAAGAAATGCATATATAAACAGTTATTAGCTCTTGGGGTGGAATTACAAGTGGTTATTATTTTATTTTCTTTACTTTTCTATATTTCTAAGTTTTTGTACAGTAAGTGTATATTACTTTTATGAAAAAAAAGAGTTAATTATTTGTTTTAAGCACATGGTGTTTCATCATCAAGTAAATGCCTCTTCTTCTATAATTCTGCCAAGGACCAAACTAAAGAAATTAGTTTAAAGTGCAGGAGGGGAGATTCCAATTAAATACATGTATACAAGTATGTTATTAAATTGTGAAACTGAGTACCTGGGGAGGTCACAGAAAATATTTTAAAACAAGATTGACCACCATCTTGGAATATCAGTACTGAAGGAAACACCAAGATGACCAATTCCAAGGCAATTCTCCACAGATGAGAAAATTGAACCTTGAAGAGTTTAAATGTCTGGCCTAAGGTCATAAAGCCATTAAGAGGCAGAGGCATGGTTAGAATGCCAGTCTCTTAATAGCTTTGTGACCAATGTCATGTTTTCCCCACTCTTATGATGTGTCTGAACTCCATGAAATGCTCTAAATATAATTTAAAGGTCTGGGATGGATTACATAAACCTCAGTTCCTCAAGTCTGTTTTTTCTCTTGTTTCTACCCTAGTTCTTTTCATTCTTTCTCTTATGGCCTCTGTACAGAATATTATACAATAAAAACATAAGATATCATTTAAGGTGTACATTTTTGCCTTATTGTATAGCTGTGTTTTGCAGAAATATATCTTCTCTTTGGGTAACATCGTTCCCAAACAACCACTGCAAGCTTCTGCGAGCAGATGGTCCTCAGCAAATACTGTTGACCAAGGCTCTCTTTATATGTACGTCTCATGCTTTTTTGAAAAATCCAATTCAACCAAGCCACTTTTAATTTTGTTTTGCTTTATTCTGTTTAGATAACTACATTTAAACAAAATTTATACTTAGGTGTTTTCCATGTAACCTGTTATTTTGGTGGAACACAATCAGGTTTTTAGATTTGGAAACTGGCTTGGGTTTGAAAAAAAATGTTAAAACTGGTGACTGATGAAATGACATTTAATGTAACCAATGGTTGGGAGAATTCATGAACAAAGTGCCACGTACATGAATTTTCTTGATTTCAATCCATTAATTTGGTCTCTGCGAGTCCTACCCAAAGATTTGGACTGGTGTGCAAGTAGCAGAAGCTAGAGTTTCCTTAATGGTGGCAGAGTAACACCACATTAAAAGATAAATTCATTGGCTCCTGAAAAGCACACATCAAAAACTACATGGCCCTTCCTCCTTCCCCCACTCCATCCTCCATCTCTTCAATCATTAGTAAACAGCCATTTAGTTAAGGTCTGCTATGCCAGACACAGTGATGGATTTTGGCAACAACAAAGCAAACACACTGTGTGTACAGGAAGATGAGTCCCTTGTTCTCAGGGTACCTACATTTCTTTAGTTCATGTCTACCCATAGGTGGTGCACAACAATGGTAAATTGTGATATTGCGTTCCTGCTTTTTAAATATATATGTATTTCTATATGCACAAGGGTCTTCAAAATGTCCATGGGAAATGTGTATTTTGAGGAAACTATGTATGAATTTTAAGATTTTTTTGTACCAAAGTGAACCTGTACTAACTTGTTTTAACATGTCTGAATAGAATCCAGTTTGAGGCACTAAGAAGAATAAAACTTCAATTTGAAAAGAGCCCCTAACAGAGCAGCATGAATTCTGCTAAAATGTAAGCAAGGAAAAAAAAACCATCAAATTGGTGTTAAAACTTGGGTGGAAAGCCGGGCACAGTGACTCACGCCTGTAATCCCAGCACTTTGGGAGGCTGAAGCAGGAGGATCATGAGGTCAGCAGATCAAGACCATTCTGGCTAACACAGTGAAACCCTTTCTCTACTAAAAATACAAAAAAGTAGCCAGGCATGGTGGTGGGCACCTGTAGTCCCAGCTACTCGGGAGGCTGAGGCAGGAGAATGGCGTGAACCTGGGAGGTGGAGCTTGCAGTGAGCCGAGATTGCACCACTGTACTCCAGCCTGGGCAACAGAGCGAGACTCTGTCTCAAAAAAGAAAAAAACCTTGGGTGGAAAAATAGTAAAATCACTGATGCTTTACAAAATGCTTACAGAGACATAAGTAGTTTACAAATAAATAACTTGTTTTAATAAGGGATGAGACAATGTTGAAGATAAAGCCCATAGCAGCAGACCATCCACATCAATTTGTGAGAAAAACATTAATCTTGTTTGTGCCCTAATTGAAATGGACCAATTATTAATAGCACAAATAGACAACACCATAGATATCTCAATTGGTTCAGCTCACAGAATTTTGACTGAAAAATTAAAGCTGAGCAAAAATTTTACTTGATGGGTGCCAAAGCTGTTGCACCAAGATCAGCTGCAGACAAGAGCAGAGCTTTGGATGCCAATTTTAAACAAGTGGGATCAATATCCTGAAGCATTTCTTTGAAGAATTGTAACTGGAGATAGAACATGGCTTTATCAGTACGATCCAGATGAGAATGCACAATCAAAGCAATGGCTACCAAGAGGTGGAAGTGGTCCAGTCAAAAGCTGACCAGTCAAGAGCAAAACTTATAGCAAAAGTTTTGAGGGATGCTCAGGGCATTTTGCTGGTTGATTTTCTGGTGGGACAAAGAATGACAACATCTGCTTATTATGAGAGTGTTTTGAGAAGCCAGCCAAAGTTTTAGCAGAAAAATGCCCAGGAAAGTTTACTAGAGAGTCTTTCTTCACCACAACAATACCCCTGCTTGTTTCTCTCATCAAACAAGGGCAATTTTGTGAAAGCTTCAATGGAAAATCATTAGGCATCCAACTTACAATTCTGATTTGGCTCCTTCTGACTTCTTTTTGTTTCCTAATCTTAAAAAATCTTTAAAGGGCACCCATTTTTCTCTAGTTAATAATGTAAAAATTACTGCATTGACATGGTTAAATTCCCAGGGCCCTCAGTTCTCTAGGGGTGGACTAAATGGCTGGTATTATCAGTTACAATTGTGTTTTGAATTTGATAGAGTTTATGTTGAGAAACAAAGATTATGTATTTTATATTTATCTTTTAATTCCATTTTCCATGAATTTTTTCAAGTTCTTTCATATGTATGTATATGTGTGTACACATATATATAACTTTATATATGTATGTATGTATGACTATTCTATTAAAATATAAGCAAAAAGCCATACTTATAAGAATAAAGGCATAACAATCAGGTGAACAGAGTGCAGTTGACAAGGCTTTTAGGAAGACAGTTAGGGGTCATACAGTCAGTGGCAGGGAAGGGAGCACAGGAGAGAGATGGGGGTCTGAAGTATCTTAATAATATTTTAATAAGGCAAAAGGCAACTTAACAAAACATGATTTCTTTTCCAGGAAGTACAAAGAACAAAAATATAGTTTGTATAACTTTATTCTAAAAATGAATTTCTTTCTACTTTAACTTCTATAACAATGAGAGTAGTTTTGATATGACAGACATCTTACACCAGGGACAATATGCTAGGGGAAGGATAGTACTGTGCAGAGAATATGGGCTGGGGATCTGGGAGCCTGGGTTTGGGTCCTGACTCTGCCTTTCCAGCTGTGTGGCCCTAGGCAGGTTCCTCACATGTAACATGGGGTGGTTCTGAGGATTGAAAGAGATGTGTGGTAAGGCAACCAGCACAGCACTTAGCACAGAAAAGTTCCCAAATCAAAATCTTCCTCTGGTCTCAAAGACTATGCCCACACTGTCTCTCTACCCTTTTGCTTCCATTCACAAGTTTCTAACAACTTCTTGGTGTTGGTTTAGTCTCACAATGGACTGTCAGATTGGTTGTATATATAATTTATACATTTTTCTGTACTTGTGTTTTATTTCCTTGTCATCCAGTTCAACTTATAGGCCCCATTGTATTTAAACTTTTTCAATAGACAAAAATCATTTATTTATTCAGTTTTTACTCTGTGTAAGATACTGTGGGAGATAAAAGATGAATTAAATAGAAACTAACTCTGCCTTCAAAGAGCTATTAGTATAGACCATTGTGTCCTCATTGGACTGCCTTACAGGGATAAAGCCTATCTGAATGCTCTAAAGATTCAGAGAAGGGAGACATCTTTTCTGAACCATTAATCATAAAGAGGCTTCAGAGTCTAGACCATAGATGAGTGGGTCTGGAAGATTAGGTAAACAGGGGTATCAGATATTGCAGTTGAATTTTTTTTAAGTTTCAATGATAATTAACATGAGACATGTTTAGAGAATATTCAACTATGGCCAGAATCTAGGATCTATGTACAAGGGTAGTGGGAGATGTGGCTGAAAAGGTGGGCTGAGGGCAGAATGCTAGGAGCCATGAATGTGGCAAGAGAATGAGCTGTTTTCTATAGGTGAGTGGAAAGCTTTTACGATGAGATTTTTCTTTACAACAATCAATTTACTCTTAGCAGGCAATTTGGGTTGAAAAGGAAAGCTCCAGGAGGGGTGGAAAGTATTTGGAAGACTACACTAATAGTCTGAGATTAAGGCAACAGGAACTGAACTGGGGCACTAGCGGTGAAATGGAAAGGAAATGAAGGGATGGAGAATTCCAGACATCACTCAGGATGAACCAACAGAACTTGGCAACTGATTCATTTTGTAGAGCATGTATTTGTATCATCCATGTAAGGGTACCCATTTACTTTCCCAGCAAAAGTCCCTTTAGCCTAGCCTGTGATTACTGACAGGGCCTCAATTCAAGTCATCCCCTTCTCTCTCCACCAATATAATTGCATGTAATAGAAACTTGATGTAACATGGTTAGCCCAGAGCAAATGGGTTATTTCCCTGCCACCAGCATGACATCAGAATTTTGTTATGATAGTTTGGAACTCCCCACAGAGGAATCAGGTTAAACATTCTGAACAATTGCATTGTTCCCTTGAGCCAGGAGATTACAGTCTCTGGTGTAGGAGAGTGTTTGAATTGGTGGGCATGTTGTTGGTGTGTGCGTGTGTGTGTGTGTGTGTGTATGTGTGTGTGTGTGCGCGCATGTGTACGTAAAGGAAAGTTTGGTCACTTTTCTCAGGGGCAGGATAGAGCCAGTGCTCCAGCCTGGTACTTTCAGGCATGGTTCCATGACAATTCCAATAGAAAGCAGCCTCTTCTCACTGCTTTTGAGCTCCCTCCCCAAGAGGTAAGATCCTTTCTGGATCAAGTTAACACTGGAAAGGAGGCACTGGAAATAGGGCAACAAGAGTAGTGAGAGAGAGGAAAAAAGGAAGAGAATAGAGGCTGAGGCAGGCAGGAGGAGGGATAGAGAACTACAGAGGAAGAGAGGAAAGGAAAGACAGAAGAGGGAGAGAGTGCAGAGGTGGCAAAGGCAGAAAATGCCAGCTTGATCAATAGAGGAACTGATAACGGGCTTGAAGTGGAGAGAAGCTGCCCAGGAAATGCCTGAGACCTTATGAATGACAAGTGGTCATAGTCTACCACCTCTGCTCATGTGATCTCACCCCCTTGCTTTTATTTTCATTACTTCACCCTGACTGCTTTGGTCTCTTCTTATTTCTCCCTCTTTCCCCATGCATTTTTCTTGTCTTGTCTTCCTCCTTACCCATGATTTAGTCCTAGGAAATCCAGGCTCTTTCTGCTTGGTCTATGACTTGAGGTTTGGGCTAAAATTGCTGCTGAACACTGAGCCAATGACTGAGCCCAAAGAAACCTCCAAGTCCTCGTCTCCCTCCCTCCTCACCACGTTGACCTTCTCCAAAGACTGGCTCTGCTCTGTGCAGTTTGAGTCACGTGGTTCAGAGGTAACCTTCCTGTCAGCAGAGCTGCCTTGACCTTACCAAGTGTACACAGGTACACTCTCACCTGCCTCTGAAGTCTAGGTAGCCCTAGGCATGGCTTTTCCCTTAGACATTCCACTATAGTCTCCCTTATTTTTATACCTTCTTCTGATATAGGGACTAATGCTCACAGTCTTTCAGGAAAAATAAATTCTTCTGCCACCTTCATGGATCAGGCCAGTGGGCAGAAGTTACATGCCTCAGTTGGTGATGCCTGGGCTAGTGAGCAGCAGACTTGCAGACAGAGCGTGTTCATCAATTTCATGTTCATTGCTAAGCCCATGTTTGTCCCACCTAAAAATAACTCTTGTCAGATAATGTTAATGGGAGTGGGAGATAGGGAGGGTCATCCCAAGGACAGCATATGCTTTACTAATGGAAGCACCAATATATGCATAGCATGCATTTCTCTACTGGCCCATTCATTTGTTAAACATCTACTGAGTATTTACCGTGTACCAAAATATGTGTCGGACACACTGAATATAAATATCAACTGACAGAGTGCCCCGCCTTCAGGAAATACACAGTTTTATAGGATAGGCAGATGTGAAAACAAATTATTAAAACAAAGTGGAGAAGAAAAGCGACAAATTGTGAAAGCTAGATGACAGGTAAGATCTTAGAGAAAGAGTGGCTTATTGCCTAGCATAAAGAAAGTAGACTCCAGGCAGAGAACATAACCTAAAACATACCAGAAGATACAAGAGCCTGGGCTATTTACACGTGAAAGACAAACTCATTGTGGTTCTATCACAAGGGTATCTGTGTGGTTGATGGAAAACGAACAGGAGAAGAGGATAGAAATCTAGATAGAAGCCAAGTTATGAAAGGCCTTGTATGCTGAATTCAGTTGGGATTTGTACTGGAGACAATGGGTGTCACTGAAGAATTATGAAATATTAGATGATCACATAAGAAATCTCAAATCTGGAAATCACAACAGTTCAAGCAATGGAAATAGAAAATAAAATAAATTAGAGCATGAGTTGGTGATCTTTTTCTGTAAAGAGTCAGATAGTAAATATTCTAGGCTTCTTGGACCATTTGTTCCCTGTTATGATTATTCATCTCTGCCATTGTAGCATGAAGGCAGCCAGAAGTAAGACATTTTTAAAAAGTGAGCATGGTTGTGTTCCAATAAAACTTTATTTACAAAAGCAGAGTGCAGGCTGGATTTGATTCGAAGACCATAGTTTGCCGGCTCCTGAGTTAGAAGAATGTTTCAGAATAGAAAAAAAAAAAAAAAAAGACTTACAGGTGTTTCCCTGTGCTTGTGAAGATGGCTGTACGGTGTTTGAAGTTCTCCCCTGCACTAGGATATGAGGTTATGCTATCATCTCATATGTAAACCTGCCTTGCCAGGGCAAAAGAAATGCGTTTACTAGTGTTACGATCAAAGTTCCATGACCATGAAGCGGGCTGAAAACAATGGGCCAGAGTCGATTCAGGAAATAATTGAACTCATCAACCAAAACAACGGGACCAGCAACATGGTCTGCCCACAGAAAGAAACAAACTCAAATGAAAAACTGAGTTTATGAAGAAGAGAATTAAGGCTGCCACTCAATGACTGGGTCTCTTGCAAGCATTCAGGATGATATTTCTATACAGCCATGGTTTCTGAAAAGCATCTTTTTTGTTAAATAATTTTTTGTCTTTATTATAGAATGGGGTTTTGTCATGTTGCCCAGGTTGGTCTCAAACTCCTGGGCTCAAGCAATCCACCCTCCTCAGCCTTCCAAAGCGATGGGATTACAGGCATGAGCCCCCTCACCCAGCCTGAAAAGCACATCTCACAGTGTAGAGGAAACTGGAGGCAGGGCAATATCTTACGTGTGCCTTGTAGCTAGTCATAGCTTTTCACTGTAGCAACAATCCCAGGTCACCAGAGCATCCCTTTGCCAATCCAAGTCCTGGGACTTTCAGGGATGTTGATATTCCCGGGGCTGTCTGAGTGAGGCCAGCCCTACTGCTGGTGGGGACAGATTTCTGAGACCTATTGCTGTCCAGCTAGATCCTTCTGTGGTTGAGACTTCAGAGAAATAAGTAGGCAGCAAATAGATAGCACAGGCTCCTGGGTCAAAAGGGTACTTGTTTGGATCCAGTGTGGGCTTAATGAGAGTTAGTTAACCCCTCTGGTCTTCAGGTACCTCATCTGTAGATTGAGAATTTTTTAAAGTGCCTTCCTTATATGGTGTAAAGATTAAATGAGATCATATCCGAAAGGCGTTTAACACAGAATTTTGCATATATTAAATGTTTAATAAATGTTAAATAAGTAATTCGCATTCCTTTTTTTTTTTTTTTTTTTTTTTTTTTTTTTACTTCCATACCTCATTTAAGAGATCCTTGGGCCATGAAGATAGAATTGGTTTTTTCTTTTTTCCCTTTCAAGGACCATAAATGATTTCAGAGAGACACTGCATAGTTCATATGGCCCAATATCAACATCAGGAAACTACCTGATTGGGTTAGTGCAGGAACCAGGTGCTTTCCATATCATTTAATATGCAACAAAATCTGGAAAAAATGAGGTTTTTTTCTCTTAATTTCTACTTAGGGGAAACCAAGGTTGAGAAAGTTTGGAAAACTCTCCCACAGAGACACGGCTCATCAAAGCTAGCCTAGGACCCAAACCTGGGTTGACACAGAACAAGTTCATTCTTTCTGCCACATTATGCAGGTGTGCTTACTTATTATGTATATGACTTAATACCACTACCTCCTATTGGTATTGAGCTACTTCCAATAGATTGTAAGTTCCTTGTGGGCAGCAACCTTGTAATCATTCTGTATCTCTTATGATAGCTGATACAGTGCCTTGCACATGGTGGAGATTCCTATATTTTTTGAATGAATAAATTTGCATCACACCCATTTCTTCTTAGACTCTTCCTCCCTCCACACATGATCTTCCTCCAGCTATGGGATCCCTGAGGGGCCCACAGCAAGGTCTGCTGAGGCATGGCAGCTAGAGCCTCCATGAGTCCATAAAGGTAGGGGGAGGGGCCCCTGCATGGTGGGGAGGCAGAGGAGTGAGGACTCACATCCAGGCCTCAGTCTCTGCCCCTGCATTCCCCTAGGCTGGGGGAGTAATGTCCTGGTACCCAGCATAATTTGCTTTACTAATTGGGAGAAAGGCTTTCTGGAATTGCCAGAATTCCTTTTGCTCTAATTCCCTGACCTGACACAAAGTGGGTGAATGGCTATCACAGAAGAAAAATAGTATTTGTAGCCATGAGTGTCTGATGCCTTGTTCTTCATGAGACAACCCCCAACCCAGTCACGTGCTGTCCTAATTAGGCTGTCAGATACAATTTGGACAAGCTCTGAACTTTTTTGTGTGTGTATCCAGACCACTGAACTATTGGATCTTTTCTCATTGCAACTTACAATGAAAAAAGTGATGTAAGAATGTATAAGAAAGGTATTTTAACTTAAAAAATAAATTTGAATTAAGTGACTGTGACCTCCCTGAGCTCATCCTTCTATTTTTAAACTATCTGTGCTTGAATAGCAAGGAAACCATGTCCAGATTCAACCTCCTTACCCTCCTCCCCACCTTTCCTCTGGTCATATTGGCTCAGCTACCATCCAAGTGTCCTGGACAGAGCTCAAAAGCTCAAAGATGAATGGACCCCAAATGATTCACCTTATAGTTTATCTGAGTCTGTGGTGACAGCCCCTCCACAACATAGGAGATACACAGGGTATTTTCAGGGACTTTGAAGACAATGCCTAAATACTGACTTACAGAATGCAGAATACAGAAGATACTCTTCTGCAAAACACAGATATGAGGACAAATTTCACTACAACAGTTAACATTTTTTATTTTTGAGACAGGGTCTCACTTTGTCACCCAGGCTGGAACACAGTAGCACAATCATTGCTCACTGCAGCCTCACCCTCCCAGGCTCAAGAGATCCTCCTGCTTCAACCTGCTGAGTAGCTGGGACCATAGGTTACCTGGGACCGCAGGCATGCATCACCATGCCTGGCTATTAAAAAAAATTTTTTTTGTAGAGATGAGGTCTCACTATATTGCCCAGGCTGATCTCAAACTTCTGGGCTTAAGCAATCCTCCAGCCTCCACCTCGCAAAATGCTAGGATTGCAGGCAGGCATGAGCCACCGTGCCTGGCCAGTTAACATTTTAACTTGAGGAAAGTTGGGCTTTTGTTTGTTCATTTGTTGTGTTTTGAGAGTAGTGCTGAGGGCTGGGTTGGGGTGCAAGGCAGGAGCTGGAGAGGGCAGTTGTGGGTTTGGAAGGCACAAGTTGGTTGTGTATCTAGGTCTGGAGGAATTTTTAATTTTCTCAACCTGTAAACAATGAGCAGCAGCTCATTTCACTCTCATTTCTGTGTTGTTGTTGTTTGTTTGTTTTTTACCTTGTTAACTCTTCTGGAGGCTGTTGTGTAGACTGGGTTTTGGTTCCTAGACCTCATACACAAGGAAGAAAATATAGCCACTGCTGCTGTCCCCTTTGTGTGTGCATAGATCCTTATAAATAAGTCTCAATTAACTCTCTTTTCTGTGACCCAAGGAAGCCCCTGCTGATCCTGGCTCTGTTAATAAAGCGTGTGCCTGTACTGGAAGTAATTAAATGGGTTGAGTACAATTGTCAGAGCTCCAAGGGCTGAAGTACTGTCTTTTGCCAGGGCAAGAGTAATAGCGAACCTCCTTTGTTGGGAACATAATGAGAGAGACAGGCGTGAAGAAAGCCCATTGTCGGCAACACAGATAACTTTGGTGTACCTGGGATTTGTTATAAATGTATTTTGATGGCTTATTATGTCGGGAAGAATGTTTCCTTATCTTCAGGACTACTGAGCAGAACAGAGGAAATAATCCCAGTGTGACATTTATTTAGCTAGATACGAGTCTCTAATAGAGATGATGGGGGGATTCCATGTAGACCAGGATGCTGAATTTACACTGTCTTCTTTATTAATCTTCTAGTCCTGCCTAAATGACCTATGCAGGTGGATAGATGGGCTGGTCACTACTGGATGTTTTGCAGAGAGATAGCCCTGAGAATAATTATGAAAGACTAATTCTTTTCACTAATGGGGCTTTTAAAATGACAATTCCTTCCATTCAAAAGCAATTTTTCCTTTCTGCTTGACAGTCGGTGGCAGGTAAGTGGGGAGTAACTCTCATAATCAACAAAATGTCTGTGAAATCATGTGTTTAACAAAACTGAGAAGGCTTCCTTGCTCTAGACCAGCTCAGAGCCCTTGTATACTGATGTGTGCTATCATTCTGCAAGGGGGTGACAGTGTGCGCTGGGGAGGTTTTCCCAAATGTGCTGGACTGTAGGCTATTTTTAAGAGGAAGATACTTCTAGGACTAGTGTTTCATAGGCTATCCTTTGAGAAATGATGTTTTCATAGCAATCTATTTTTTTATGGGTCTTTACATCTCTTATCTTGGCCATAATTCTTTAAAAATTCATTTTAGGCCAGGTGCGGTGGCTCATGTCTGTAATCCCAGCACTTTGGGAGACCAAGGCAGGCAGATCACGGGCCTGGAGTTCGAGACTAGCCTGGCCAACATGGTGAAACCCCATCTCTACTAAAAATACAAAAATTAGCCCAGTGTGGTGGCAGGTGCCTGTAATCCCAGCTACTTGGGAGGCTGAGGGAAGAGAATTGCTTGAACCCAGGAGGCAAAGGTTTCAGTGAGCCAAGATAGCACCATTGCACTCCAGCCTGAGTGACAGAGTAAGGCTCCATCTAAAAAAAATATATATATATATGTTTTAGAACTATTCAGACATGGCCAGATTGGTTATATTCCCATCTTCAAAAGATAATACACTGGCTGTTGGCTAAAAATCAATGACTGGATCATGTCAATCCCTGATATCATCTTCCTTTCCTTACAACCCACCCAGGCTCTCAGATGATAGACCTGGCTTCACCCTGCACATGTTATCATAGCTGGGCACTGGGGTCTCAGGATTCCTGTAACTGCCACTCTCAGAATGCTGGGAGATGCTCTTTATCACACTGGTTTGGGTTGGAAAGATAACAGACTTGGGGAAAACTCTCCCAGTCCCATTCTCTTTATTGTTTTCCAAGTTTTCCTTTTAAATATTTCTTCCTCTCTCCTTACATCAGGACAAGTATCATCCTTAATATCCAAAGCTGTGGCCTATGTTTAGATTACTGCCACTCTAGGAAAAATGCTCTCTTTAGAAATTTCAACGCCTCTATTTTTTTTCTTTTCGTTACATCCATCGATGTAACTCACGTTACATCGTGGGTTACATTTGCATTTTAAAAGAAGACAAAAGGGAAAAGATAATGGTGTGCCCAACGGAATGAGTCCCTGATGCCGCCTATTAAGCACAGTGACAATCTGGTTAAGAGTCTCTGAGGAAATTCTTGTCTCCTGATCATTTGTCAGTTGAGGTGGAAGGGCGCTTCCCCGTCACTTGTGTATAAGGCAAATCCTGCATGTTTTGCATCACTAAGCATCCAGACTACATGACTATTTATGGCTGCATAATTAACCCCCCCCCAAACTCCATGGCCTCACATGATAATAATGTATTATTTTTACTGATTCTGTGAGTTTCTTGGCTCAGCTGCGTAGTGCTGCTCTGCATGGTGCTGGCTGGGGCACTCATGTGGCTATACTTAGCTGGGAGCTTGGTTGGGGCTGGAACATCCAAGATGGCCTCATTCATGCGACTATAGTTGATGCTGGCCATTAACTTAGATGTTTTCATTCCTCTCACATGGCCTTCCTTCCTCCAGTAGTCTAGACTGACTTCCTACGAGCACCAAGGATGGGTTCCAAGAGGATAAAAGTTGAATTGCTTGCATCCCACTTTATCAGCCAAACAAGGCACAAGGCCAGCACAGATTCAAAGGGAGGGGAAATCGATTCCACCCCTTGATGAAAGGAGCAACATGGCCAGAGGTGGGAGATGTATCTTTAAGGGTCTACTCTGATGACTATCCTCAAACACTTGAGATAACCCAGAGACTAGCTCAGTAAAACAGTTCACATCTACCTACTGCTCCAACTTTGCAGAACTTCAGAGAAAAGACGCCAGGGCTGGGGTTACATCGTGTTAGCCAGGATGGTCTCAATCTCCTCATCTTGCTGTCTGTCTGCCTCAGCCTCCCAAAGTGCTGGGATTACAGGCATGAGTGGGCATGGTGGTGCATACCTATAGTCACAGCTACTAGGAAGGCTGAGGCAGGAGAATTGCCTGAATTCAGGAGACGGAGGTTGTAGTGAGCCAAGGTTGCACCACTGCACTGCAGTCTGGGAGACAGAGTGAGACTTGTGAAAAAAAAAGAAAGAAGAAAGGCAGAAAGAAAGAAAGGCAGAAAGAAAGGCAGAAAGAAAGAAAAAAAGAAAGAAAGAAAGAAAGAAAGAAAGAAAGAAAGAAAGAAAGAAAGAAAGAAAGAAAGAGAAAGGAAGGGAGAGAAAGAAAGAGAGAGAAAGAAAGAAAGAAAGAAAGAAAAAGAAAGAAAGAAAGAAAGAAAGAAAGAAAGAAAGAGAAAGGAAGGGAGAGAAAGAAAGAGAGAGAAAGAAAGAAAGAAAGAAAGAAAGAAAGAAAGAAAGAAAGAAAGAAAGAAAGAAAGANGAGAAAAAGAAGAAAGAAAGAAAGAAAGAAAGAAAGAAAGAAAGAAAGAAAGAAAGAAAGAAAGAAAGAAAGAAAGAAAGAAAAGACTCCAGAGCTCAGATGCACAATTGTATTCTTTTATGAGAGTCCTGGCCTATGGGTATCTCTGAATGAGATTGATGTTGCTCTAATTTTCATATCACAGAAAATGAAAAGGAAGCTCTCTGATATTGGGGCTAGGTCTACATTTTACCATCCTCAAACTTTGTTCTGCCAAAGGAAAATGTGGCAACAAGCCTTGGTACCCAACATTGGAAAGCTCAGGGAATACTGACATTTGACAGATTTCCGCAATTACTCCCCAGATGTTCACAGTATGGTAAGTCCTAGCCTCTAGCTCACTTTTGGCTTCTGCAGACAGACACAGGGAGCTTCCTAGCATTTTCCTGAAGCCTCGGGATAAATCAAAGTTTAGAAATCCTGGTTAAAGGTATTGAGAACACTTTGGTTACAGGTATTGAGGCTTCCCTCTGCAAAAGCCTTACTAGCTGAAATGCTACTCATTTACTTACAGAGCATTGTGGATTTTAAAATGACAATATGAGTAAAAGAATGAATTTTAATATTACTGCCCCCAAGCCTATCCTTTTTGTATATCAGATGGTTCACCAACTATGACAAAAAGGGAGATATGTGACTAAGTGTTCAGAAATCAACAATGGCCGTGATCCACTCTGCTGTCACCTGCACTGTAAATACAGCAAGAAAATCTATCCCAGCTATTGAAAAGGAGAATGCAGGTAGATACCAGGAAGACCGTTCTAGCTGTTAAGCTTTGGGACAGATGACCAAGGGCTATTTGACTCATTCATCAGAGCTTGAAGGATACATTAAGTAATAGCTACACAAGCTGTCTTGGTTGATGCCCTGGCAGAAGTCGGGGGAAAGTCTTTTATGACCTTCTCAAATCATTTTTTGCTCTCTGGGACTGTTTCTGCTCATAATTGTCATATGTTTTCTTCCCACGACATTCATTAGTCTGTAAGAGACAAAGATGTTCATATTTATTTGCATTTAAATTGCTTTCCCCTTTGAATCTAGATAACACCTGAGGCTTTATTAGTGTGCTCATTAGGAGTGGTTACCACGCAGAGATGAGGCTGGAATGAGAGGCAGGTCGCTCTGTGCACATGCAAAGCCTGCCCAAACTGTAGCCTGGAAGAGAGGACAGAATGGGTTCTGGGTCGCTTTCTTCCCTGGAGTTTTCTCTGAGATAAGCCTGCTTGTCAAGCAATACTTCTGTGCCTGACCATAAAGGCAGCCCTGATGCTGAATGAGAATACTCAAAAAACAAGAACATTCTGAATACTCAGTTCACTGGATTATCAAAGCTTCCTTGCAAATGAGAGCTTGGCTTCTACTTTTTCTGGCCAATTTAATCAAAATAGCTCCACTTACTTCTGCTTAATGATTTGGCTTGCAAGATGGCAGTCGTGAAGTTTGAATGGGCTTTTCAGCTCACCCATTTTTGTCAGGATTCAGGGCTGGCAAAGCCTACAAGTTGGTTGATTGGGGCAATCCATGTATATCTGGCTTGTAGAATAACTAGTCATTACTGCATGCTGGAGGACACTGGGACTTGTGAGGGTGCTCTGGGTGGATTCTGGGTCTGGGTTTCTGCATGGTTGATGATGCCACTACACTTCTGAGCCTGGTTTGTGATCATTGCAACCCTACCACATCCACAAGGAAGCCTCTATTCAGCTTAGGTCACCGCAGTCCAAGGGAAAACAAGCCTGGCTTTGCCACAGTTGCTACCATAATAAAGGTCAAGCTCCTTGCTTCCCAGGCCTTTCTATGTGGCCCAGATGGGACTATACAGGCAGTTCTTGGTTTTAAATGTTGAATAAAACCACATCCCTCTCAGACTCATCCCTCTGTCTTTCCTTGTTTAAACCTGGGTGACCAAGTTCTCGAATTAAATTCCTTCTGTTTTAAATATTCAGAGTGAATTATCTTCTCCTGATTGGACCCTGGCTCCTCCAGGTACCCTGGAAAGCTACCTACCTAGACTTGATCCCTGCCCCATGCTGTTCACCACTCTCCCTTTTGAGTAGCTTTGCACAGAATATGCAGGTGATGTTGGATAGCAGCTCTAATTCAGTCCAGGGATCAATGGCCAATTCAACTGTGTGAACTTATAAAGTTTTTGCATCTATCTCTCCTGAGTCCACTTTTCATCCCAGATTGGATAATTCATTCATCATTCACTCATTCATTCTGCACATTTTAGAGAATCCCTCTGTCTGCAGAAATCATTTCCGGAGACCCAATTACAGAGAAGCAGGATGTGGGCTATGAAAAGCACAGAAGCCTCTTTGGAGTCTAATGTCAAAATTTCCCACCCCAGCTGTGTAGAGAGATGTGAAGTCTGCAGGACCTGGGGGTGGGGAGAACATAACTAGAGCTCTCCTCTCCTCACCAGAGCTCCCAGGCAATTGACTACAGGGGTCAATTCCTCTGCTTATGGGTCTGGTAGATTGTTAGGAAAAAAAATGTACTCTAGCACAGGGCTGGGAAAAAATAGCACTCCACATTCTGTCTGCTGCAAAATGATTCCACTCTGTTATCAATGCAGGCAAAGCCCTCTTAAATCAATCAGTGTGACCTCCCCACGCCTCTGCATAAAATAGACAGAGGGAAACTAAATTGTGGTGAACAACCAAAATCCACATTTCTAAAAATGAAATAGAAAGGAAAAAAAAGTACACTTCCCCACAGAAGTAGAATCTTCCTCATTTCACACCTAACAGTTGCTCCTATTCATCAAGCACTTATCATCAAGCCAGAACCACACGTGTGATTTCATTGTGTCCCTGATAGCACAAAAACCCTACACAGTAGGCTTTTGTTAATCCCCATTTTACAGATGAGGAGTTTAAGCCCGGGTACATTTCTGTATTTCACCAAGAACATGTAACTCCTAAGCAGCAGAGTCGGGAGCCACACCTAAGCCCATTGGTTTCTCAAGCTCGAGGTCTTCCCATGATTCCTCACCAGCCAGCAATTTTCATGTTAGCATCCTGGGTTTCTGGGTCGCTTAACCATAATGGGTCTAGAAAGCAGGCTAGTTTCCTATCATGGTGCCAGAGACAAAAAAAAAAGAGGAAAGGAAAATCTGTGCTGAAAAAAAAAAAAAAAAAAGCCACAAGCAAAAGGACAATGCCATTGGGTCCTCAATGGTTTGGCGGCCACCTGACTTTGCTCCCTTCCTTTTGCAGGGATAATGACAAGTTCACTGTTTTCCAAAGAGGAGTGGTTTGTGTGGCCTCTCAGAGGTTTCCTGGAATGTAGCTCCACATTTCTGGTGAGCCTGTGCTGCTGGAAATCCTGAGTAACGGAGAGAACATAGGCACTGGAAAGGAGGAGCTGGGCTGAACATCCACTCTGTTGCTTACTAGCCAGGTGAATCTAGGTCAGTTACTGAAACTCTTGGAGCCTCAGTTTCCTTGCTTGTAAATGAGGATATCAGTCATTCTTCCATCATCAATTTGTTGTGAGAACTAAATGAGATAATAATTGTACTTTACTTAGAACATTGCTTGTACCATTAGTGCTATCTAAGTATTAGCTGCTACTATTAACATTGTTTATCATGCTCTCAGGTGGTTAGAGATCACAGATGCCCTCTCTTGTAGACAAGATACGTCTCTTTCAAAAACACCAATGGGCCGGACGTGGTGGCTCAAGCCTGTAATCCCAGCACTTTGGGAGGCCGAGACGGGCAGATCACAAGGTCAGGAGATCGAGACCATCCTGGCGAACCCGGTGAAACCCCGTCTCTACTAAAAAATACAAAAAACTAGCCGGGCGAGGTGGCGGGCGCCTGTAGTCCCAGCTACTCGGGAGGCTGAGGCAGGAGAATGGCGTAAACCCGGGAGGCGGAGCTTGCAGTGAGCTGAGATCCGGCCACTGCACTCCAGCCTGGGTGACAGAGCGAGACCCCGTCTCAAAACAAACAAACAAACAAACAAACAAACAAAAACATCAATGAATCAATGTTGTGGCCAAGGTATGTTTTACCCCTGGACAATGCTTCAGGACCTCAACAAATGCTGGCCCCCACCAGAGAAAGTGTCCCCAAAGCTTTTTTCCTGCAAAGTGGAATGGCCTTCAGGCCTAGCACGATATTGAGGACCACATTGTCCTCAGGGCAGCTTCCAACTCTGAACTCAAAAATGATGTGTCATATATTCTTCCTGAGGTTTCATGGATATACTTGACACCTCACGTTTCTCATTCAAATTCAGCGGGAGAAAGGAAAACCAGTTCTGGAGAAGAGGCTAGAGGTGGGGCAGGTTGGTGAGTACTCATGGTTCTTCCACCACTTTCCCCGACTTCCACCCTCCAGGACAGCCACTGCCACACACAGTTCTCCTAGGCTTGCCCTTGTCCATCTTGAATGGTCATCTTACTTCCTTTCTGTGACTTGCCATCTTTTTGCAATAGCAGGCTGTATCTAGACCGTTCTCTGCTTCAGTTTACCTCTTGCCTTGCTATTATTTAACTACAGATTTCAGTCAGCTCAAGAGAACATTTTTGCAGGAAGGAGAGAGAAGGAGCCCAGATGAGAAAATGTCTTGCTACAAAATCCATTTTTCTGTAACGTTTGGGGCTTGGAGCTTCCATTTCAGGTTGACATTTTAAAATGTACCTGCGAGAACACCAGTAAAGGAACTGATGATGACACTGCATTTCTGAAGCCCTTTCACAAGATGGCTGGGGAGATGATTTATCATATTTATTTATTCCAATTTGGCAGCTAATGGCGGGGCCTGTATCAAGGCTGCATGCACTGGTGCTTGGCTCTGGTTTCAATGCCTCTGCCTTGCTCGCCTTTACCCCTGGCTTCTCCTCCTTTCCCAGAGGGTCCAGCTGCATCAGGTGACAATCCCTCTGCGACTGTGCAACCTGGAGGGACAGGGCAGTCTGCAGTTGGGCAGCGGCCAGATGACATCATGCAATTTCACTTCAGTTTCCCCAAAGTGAACTGGGTCAAGTGTATTGAGGCAAAAAGGCCATAAGTGGCTCAATACCAGACTGCATCCCTGGAAGCAGAAAATGTGACTCATGGGCAAGACAGAGACCCCATGGCAGGCTGGTCAACCAGTGTGCTGAGCCCTCATATACACCAAGCCTAGAAAGGCTCTGCATAAGTACCAGTTTCCTCATCTGTAAAATGGACACAGGTCCTTTTGGAAAAGGCATTTGCCTTCTTACCTATAGAATGTATCTGCAAAGGGATTAACAATTAGAGCAAGCCTAGTCTATAGGGTTGTCTGTGTCCTGGGAACTTTACCCTTCTAAGTATCCTCTAGTTGGATTCGCCTAGTTACAGCGTTATTTCAGAACTCATAGAAAAGCCTGGCTTTTGTACTCACAGCAGGACAGAGTAATAGGAATGGAATAGAATTAGAAAGTACTAGCACAGTGATCACTCGCACATGATCGAGTGGGAGGTGATAGGGTTTGGGGATCATCCTCCCTGAGTATAATGGGGTATTCAACGGGTAGGTGGAGCACTGCCTTAAGGAAACTAGAGAAGCGGATATATTGGTTATCTATTCTCCGGTTCTGTTATCTATTTAACAAGTAGCCCCTAAATTTAGTAATTTAAAATAATTATTCTCTGACGATTTCTGTGAATTGGGAATTTAGGAGCAGCTTTGTTGGCGATTCTGGCCCGAGGTCTTACATGAGGTCACAATCAGACGTCGGCCAGATACAGTCTTATGAAGGCTTGCCTGGATGCTGGGATCTGCTTCCAAGGTGGCTCCTGACCCTTGGTGGACAGCTCTGGTTCCTCCCCAGGGAACCTCCTACAAGGCTGCTGGGGCTGATGGCAAGGTGGCTGACTTCTCAAGGGGGATGGGTCCAAGGGCACAAGACAAGCTGCGACATCCTCCATGACCTCACCTCAGAGGTTGTACATTGTCATGTCAGCTGCATGCTCCTGTGGTCACACAGGTCACCCCTGAGTGAATGTGAGAGCAAACTGCTCAAGGGTGTGACTGCAAGGTGAGGATAAGTGGGGACTACCTTGAAGCTGTCTACCACAGGGAGGAAGGTGCTATTTGGAAATGCAGGAAAACTCGATTTGAAGGTGGGATTGTTGGGAGGAAGGACAAGGGACCGCAGA
Source organism: Theropithecus gelada (assembly GCF_003255815.1). Taxonomy (NCBI): domain Eukaryota; kingdom Metazoa; phylum Chordata; class Mammalia; order Primates; family Cercopithecidae; genus Theropithecus; species Theropithecus gelada. The sequence goes on from NC_037668.1 coordinate 143,753,282, forward strand.
CAGATATCAAAACAGAAGCTTGGGGACCAAAGCCTAAGCCAAGGGCCAACTTACTCAAACTGGATCATGGATTATGAATCCACGCACAGGAGACTCATGACCTTAAGGGAACCTACAAGGGAGGTGACATGACTCAGGCTGCAGTACTAGCTTGACCCCTGTCACTTCACTGTGGAGGAATTTGTGAGCCAGGCAGGATCCTAATGTGCATCTCTGGGCCTACTTTCTCCAGGCTGACTTATTGAAGCTGTGGCTTGATGCTGAGTTCACCGTCAGGGCTGAGGCTGCTCAGGAGCTTTCTTTTCCAAGCCCAGATAGGTCTTAAAGGTAGGTAGAGTGGCCGTCCATGCAGGGAGAGCCCAGAGGCTGGAGAGCTAGCTAGGCTCTGCTTGAGTCTGTTTTGTGGCTAGGTGGTTGGTTCCGCCTTGTGTCCTTAGGAAGTCCTGGGCTTTCCACGACCACCTTTGGTTTTCAACTGTGTGAACAGACACCACGCCCCAGACCAGAGAAGAAAACACTGCGAGTGTGCAAGCAAGCTCATAACCAGCACCCCAGTTTGCCTTTGTTTGCCCTCTCCCCCTTAGTACATAGAACCAATCTCAAAAATTGCTCCCTTACACTACTATCAAAATCTCACATTTCCAAAGTCCTATCAAGGACATTGTCTCCATAAGCCAAGGCTAGAGATGAGTTTTCATAATAACTTCACAAGACAAAAGAGAAAACTGAGGCTACAAGAGGCAAGACCTACCCACAACCATTTGGCTAAGCCCAGCACTCTGCCCATGGTCCATGCACCCCTTGACCCTGACATCAGCAAAGCAGTCCCCATCACCAAAATGTGGTGTGCCACATGCCCCTGGGAAGACGAACCAATCTGAGATTGCAAACAACAGGAAAGGATCTTAATTCTTGTGAGGCAGCTATAAGGACTTTCAGCCCTAGACCTGTACATATTTTGTGATTTTTAAAAAATGTAACTCACCATGCTATACACATCCTTAGCACACATCCCACACACAAGCTCACTCTGCTCCTGGCATGGAGCACTCAGGGTCTCTTTAGGGGACTGCCCTTTTTGTCCCCTGAATGGGCCACTCTTTACCATCAAAATGAATTGCTTATCATCCGTACTTGGCTTTTTAGCAGTCACAAATACAGGGTGGGGAATTTGTTGGATACCAGGTGTCCTACTAGCCAAAGTCCTTTCCAGCCCATGCTGCTGAATGAGCCAGGTCATGACCCCAACCAGACACTCTGGTTAGAGCTCAGTGTAGACAGACCTGCACACACTGCTGAGCAAAGAAAGTTTGGGAGTGTAGACAGAGGAAGTGAGTCCTGTCAGCTGGGGCGGCTCCTGCACTGAGCAGTGAGGGCCGAGAGTGAGAACTCTCTGATGCTTCCTCTCTATGCAAGATCTGTGAGCTTTATGACTTGCTTCTGGCTTGGTTGTAAGAGAAAATCACCTCAAAAGGGCCTGGGTAAGAGCTACTAGCCTTCTTGGAATGTCTACAATGTGCCAGATGTGAAAGCAGATGCTCAAAAATACTTCTGTCGGATGAACTTTCTTATCATTGTGGTACAGATGAGGAGGCAAAGTCATTTGTCTAAGACCCCACTGTTTCAGCTGCTGGAACTGGGGTTTGGATGGAAGCTTTGGCGGCTCCTCAGTTTGCATTTTCTCCTCACTGCAGTATCACTTTGGGAAGGAGGTCTGAAGTCTTCAAATGAAAGTGGAGTTTTCTCCTTATGTAAGTATAGCAATCAAATGTTCTGGAAAGAACACTTTGCCCAGTCAAATTGCTCTAGATGTTCAGGGCAGGAGAGGGGTGGATGTCCTGGTGGTGATGACCACACAACATGAAGAGACAACGTTTGCTTAAGGTACCAGACTCTCAGGGTGGTCTAGCATTTCTCAGAGAGTGGTCGGAGAGTTGGCCTCTTGTGGTATAGGTAAATTTTTAAGTATTTATGAAAATGCTTATATGTCTGGTTTCAGCCTGACTTAGTAATTTGCTTGTATAACCTCTATGCCTACTCTTGGTGGTCCAAAGGGCCCAGATTAACAATTTTATGAACATCCTGCTGTGTTTAGTGTGTTATACCTTGGAGTATCTATTTCGCTAACCCAGATGGTGCCATTACCACACACATATCCTGCAAGGGGAGGGAGTTGTATTAACAAGTGTAACCAGCAAAACCACAGCATTTCATTTTAGCAAAAGGGGCCGAAACAGGAAGCGGGTAAATTCCCTCCTCCCACACACCTACCATTCTCTCTTCCCTTCTACGAACTTAGAGTCTCTGGGTTTGTGGCCTCTGAACTCCTCTCTACCTCTAGGGGCCAAATTGGGCATTGGGGAAATTCACAAGCTTCATATTTAGCTCAAAATCACCCGGGCTATATGTGGGCTCATCACTTCCTTAAAGGTGGAAGAGGTTCTAATTTCTTGTTTTCTCTCGTCTCTCTCTTTCCATCTTTTCTCTTCTTTTCCTCTGTCATTTTTCCCTTCTCCTTCAGAGCATTATAGTTTTCCTTGGACTGCTTTTTCCGACAGGGCTTCCACTGGGCTATTCCAGAGTACAATTACTAGTACTGTGTTACATTTCCAATAGTCAATAAGAAAGCAGAAGTGGCCACATTGGCTTCCCCTAAAAGCAGCATCAAATTTCAAGTACTTTCTTATATTACTCCCCCTTCATTCCACCACCCTCTATAAGCACACAACTCACTGCTGAGCATATCATAAATGCTAAAAAATAGTGAATGAATCAATGAATTAAGTAATTCTTTTATTCTAATTTTTTCTATAGTAAGCCATTGTGAATAAGATGGTTCTTTTTTTTTTTTTTTTTTTTTTTGAGACAGAGTCTGGCTCTGTCGCCCAGGCTGGAGTGCAGTGGCCAGATCTCAGCTCACTGCAAGCTCTGCCTCCCGGGTTCACGCCATTCTCCTGCCTCAGCCTCCCGAGTAGCTGGGACTACAGGCGCCCGCTACCTCGCTCGGCTAGTTTTTTGTGTTTTTTTTTTTTAAATAGAGACGGGTTTCACCGGGTTAGCCAGGATGGTCTCGATCTCCTGACCTCATGATCCGCCCGTCTCGGCCGCCCAAAGTGCTGGGACTATCGGCTTCAGCCACCGTGCCCGGCCATGAATAAGATGGTTCTTTTATCCCCAAAGAGGTTGCCTATTGACTGAAAGCCTAAGCACAGCTTCTGAGAGTCACAGTGAGATCACATCTCTACTGTACTGAAAATCTTTTCAGGCACCAGAGAGAAAGGTCTGGCTGTGATTCTCCTTCCCCGGTTCTGAGTGAAAAGGTCATTAACACTAGCTACTGGCAATTTCAAGAATTGCCAAAATGACAGTGATGTGATAAGAACAACTATCCTGTTGGGTCTTTGTGTAGTATTTTTCCTTTAAAAGCAGCTTTATGCTAATTATCCCATTTGAAACACACAAAAAGGAAGTGTGAGGTCAATGTGGCTAAGATTTATGTCCATTTTGCAGACATGGATCTGAGATATCTGGTGATTTGCTGGTGGTTGCACAGGTAGTGGAAGAGCTGAGGCGGAAGGGTTTCTTCCTGAGCAGGTTGCTGTTCTTCCCAGGAGTCCTGCCTACCTGCCTTTCTCTTGCTGACAGCCATATCACCCACTTTGTTTAAGGGTCAAAATTGTTTCAGGTCATTCTCACTACTACACTCCCATTAGCGCCATGACAATTTACAGATACCTTGGCAACATCAGGAAGTTACCCTGTATGATCTAAAATGGGGAGGAACCCTCAGTCCTGGGAATTGTCCACCTCTTTCATGGAAGACTCGCGAATAATCCATTCCCTGTTTAGCCTATAATCAAGAAATAACCATAAAAATGGGCAACCAGCAGCCCTAGGGCCTGCCCTGCCTATGGAGTAGCCATTGTTTATTGCTTTGCTTTCTTGATAAACTTGCTTTCACTTTAAAAAAAAAAAAAAAAAAAAAAACTCCTGTCTCTAGTAAAAATTTATGTTCACACCTAAAATTTGTAAACCAGTGTGCATAGCATCTTTATTCATGATAGTTAAAAACTGGAAACAATCCAAATATCCATCAATAGATGAGTGGATAAGCAAAATGTATAATCTGTGCAATAGAATATTATTGGGTTGTCAAAAGGTGTGAAGAGCTGACACATGCTGCAGCATGGCTAAACCCTGAAAACATTATGTTAAGTGAAAGAAACCAGCCACAAAAGCCCACACTATGTATTATTCCATTCAGACGAAAAACCAGATAAGGCAAATGTATATAGGTGCAAAGTAGATTAGTGGTTGCCCAGGGCTGGGGGGTGGATGAGGGTATTGGAAACTGACAGCTAATGGGTACAGATTTCTTTTAGGGATGATAATAATGTTTTAAAATTGATTGTGGTGATGGTGGCACAACTCTGTGAATATACAAAATCTCACTAGATTGTATAATTTAAAAGAGTGAATCATATCATATGTAAACTATATCTAAATAAAGCTTTTTTTTTTTTTTTTTTTTTTTTAAGGCTGACTCTGGGCTGTGGCTTTCATAATCTTCTTTGGCCATGGCTTTCCCCAGGGCTCCAAAGCTGAGCAGTGCCCAATACTGTCTCCTCTAACTTTGTTTTACGGGGAGACATTTCTCCAACTCTGCCTGCTCAAATGTGTGGGGTGAAATCAGGTGCCTCCATATTCCCAAATACAAAGCAGTAAAGGTTAAGTTCTGTACTTCTCAAATGTCAGTGTACATTCTGATGCCCTGGAGATCTTGCTAAAATGCAGATTCTGATCCTTTGGGTCTGAGACACAGACTGAGATTCTGTATTCTAAGAAGCTCCCAAGCAATGTCAGTGTTGCTACTGTCTTCATTTTGCGAAGCCAAGGTGTCGACCACAGACCCAGAAGATGCAGCCCTTGACTCCTCAATGCCACCTATACAATTCAATCAAATATCAGGATTTTCAAAACATAGTCAGTCAAATGTCTTTTTTCCCACTCTCTATCCAATTATTAGGTGCATTTATAATGGAAGATTGTTACACACGGTTACCAACTTGGTGAAATCCTTTGGTACACACTAATCTTTATGGAAAGCACCTAACAACTTGGTGGAGTATTTTTTCTTTGAACTAACTGAATTGGCCATTTGGTTTGCATCATAGGGAAAACCCTCAGTTGTGCTAAGTCTGAGCTTCCTTAATCATAACTGTATATTTTAAAAGCACAAGATTAATTTCTGTGTTCCAAACACCAAACATGTTGTCATTTTGAGGAGTAGGCAGGAGGTTCAGAGGGCCTCCTTAAAAGAAGATAAAAGCCAAGAGATGGTGAAACTTTTATTTTATTTTGTTTTGTTTTATTTTATTGTAGAGATGGGGGGGTCTCACTATGTTGCCCAGGCTGGTCTTGAACTCCTGACCTCAAGCAATCTTCCCACCTCAGCCTCCCAAAGTTCTGGGATTACAGGTGTGAGCCACCATGCCCAGCCTGGATGGTGAACTTAACTTAGTTGTATAGCATCTGTGGATTGTGATAAGATTTATGTATACAACTTAATTTTTGTTTAATAAGCATGTGGTGTGTGTCTGTAACATAAAGTACACGATGCCTCTATTTCAGGAAGAGATATATAAAGATGAATAAGATGCTGTCTGTGCCCAAAGAGAGGCCTTTATTCCTAGTCAGGGAAAGAAACAAGCTCACCAAGAAAAGCAAGAAATAAAAGGGAGAAGGAGAGAACTTTTGGCTTGTTCTTGCTGTTTGATTGGCTTAAATTTTATCTCCACAGATTTTGCTGATGTTGTGGCAAAGCTGAAGAATCCTGAACTCCTTTGTTCAAATAAAACTTCTATTTACACAGGATTTGCTAAAGGAGTACAAGGAAATGGCAGAGATAGTGTTAAGCTCACACAGCAGTTCGGGAAAGTGCCCCTTCATTGTTCTCAGGCTTGTACCTGCAGTAACAGGGCCTACAGGCTTTGAACACAAAACAACTGAGTTCGGAACCTCAGAAGAATTCTGGATATGGTACAAAAAAATTCAGGTTCAGATTCAAATTCCTGCTGTGCCCAAGTTTAGATAGACGATGATCCGTGCTTTTTAAACATGCTGGGGCTTAGTTTTTCAACTGCAATATAAAGATGATTATACTAATTTCTTCAAAGGGATGACATGAGCAGGAAATGAGCGAATGTATGGAGAAAGTTTCATGAACTGCCCAGCACTCTACAGATGTAAGAGGTAATGACTATTTTTCCTAGCCCATGTGCTTCAGGCCTCGGCTGTCCTTCTCCTGCCCTCAGGTCTGGCAAACCCCACCTGTCGACTAGCCATGGCTCCAGTGCTGTTTCAGGGCCCTGCTTGATGAACCAAGTAGATGTGGGGTCTTCCTAAAGAGAATACATTGTGATTGTGATCAGAAGGAAACTTCAGTCCAAGTCCTCAGTGATTCTCTGGGACTCAGTGTCTTCAGCTGTAAAATAAAGTCACTGACTACATTTTGAAATTCCGTTATAGAAATGCCTGCCCTATAAGCAGGCATGATTTATATTGGTGCCCTGTATCTGTCTCTCATATGAAGAAAAAAGCTTATAGTTTTCAGTCTTTTTCTTCCCTAGGTTTTTGAGTCTAAGCCCTTATTTTCCACAAGCTGGGAACTTAGAAGAAGGGAAACACTACAATAAATCTGCTGAATTAGCCACCACCCCTTTCTTGTCTTTCCAACTGGGCTTGGGAGCCTGAACCACCTACAGGCCTCCCAACCCTTCCTAAGGAGAGCAGGAGCCACTTATCAGCTCCAGCTTTGGAGCTTCGCAAGCTAATCAACTGCAGATTTCCTAATTCCTGTTATATCCATCTAAGTGATAAGCCAAACATGGAACAAACTCTTATAGGAAGAATATTACTTTTAAATATGATGGATAAAATAATAACTGAGCCAGCAGGATCTTTACTGATAAAGGCTAGTGAAGATTTCTATCAGAACTACTGTTGAAGAGGTTTTTTTTTTTAAACTCAACCATAATTGATTCCATCCCAAACTTGCAACACAAATTCTTACCTCCAGAAAGTAAGATAACACGCATTATACAATATACATGCATATGTGTGTGTGTGCATATATATGCACACACACACATACATATACTAGGTAAGTTCTTTCCAAGGCTCACTTGATGGATGCAGGGCACAAATCCAAACTCTGGAGAATGAGATATTAATAATTACTTCTGTAGTGTTTGATATTTGCAAAGTGACTTGCAGTTATTTATTACATAATTATTTTACATTGAACAGTTTTCTCTCTGGATAAGTAAGAGCAGGGAATGAAGAATGGGCTGGTATAAAGGTCCAGAAAGATGTCTTTGCCATCTTTTATGGTAGATGCCCTGGGGGAACCCAGATCCTCCCTCTGAAGAAGCAGACCACTGTGTCCAGCCACTTCTCCCTTTGTGTCTCTGGCCAAATATCCATGGAACAGATAGAATAGGCAAAGGCTAAGTTTTCACTGTGTAGTCGTGACCAAAGTCCTCTTTCTTGCCATAAAGCTGCAACTACTCCCCCAACCCCTTATTTTCTATGAGGATATCTTTAGTTGTATTGGGAGAAGGCAGATAACAAAGGTTCAGCAGTGAGAGGGCCTAGGTTCTGGGCCCGCTCCCTTTCTAACTAGCTGTGTGACTTTTGTCAAGCAAATTCACTATTTGTGGTCTCTGCATTCTTTATTTGTCATACTGGAATGATAGCATCTCATCCACTGGGTATAAAAAGATTTGTTTGTTGTGAGAGTAAAATAATGAGCACAACAGTTCTTTGAAGATATTGAAAGTTTCATAAGGTTAGAATGGTGTTATTATTACTGCTATTCACATGAACAGCTTCTATCCATCCCATCCAATCTGAAAATTGATATACCTTGGTCAGCAGCCCCAATCTAGATTTAACCACGCACTTTGCCTTGCTTCTAATTTATTTATGGTTGCAACTTTGTTTTCTTTATACTGAGAGGCCTGATAGCATAGTGAGTAAGATTACTAATTCTGGTTTCAGATGGACAGGATTTAAATCCTTGCTTCATCAAGACGTCTATCTCTGGCCATGATGAAGCAACTATTACTGGACTAGCCTTCCTGCCATAAACAAATGTAAAACTGCTACAACATACATGAGACACTTTTTTAGTTATTGAACAACAGATTGCACCTGACTATGATCCTTGAGAGAAGGAAAACACACAAGATGAAACTCACATTTGCTCCAGCTCTCTTCTCATGGAAAATGTATCCACATTATAGCAGAGAGAATTGGATGGAGCAAAAACAGAGCACAGGGGTGTCCCTTAGCCAAGGATTAGCATCGAGGCTGTTAAAGGGGCTGGAATCTGTGGGGTAGGACACAGGAAAGAAGGGAGATGTGAAGAGAGGGCCACAAATCTATTTAGGGGTGCTCCAAGAGTTCTTGAATGGGACATGGTCTGTGTGTGCAGAGAGAGACAAAAGGAGTCTTATTAAGTAGCAGCTGCTATGGGGTTACAAGTGGAACAGAGATACTTGAGGTCTAGCAGTTCTGGGGATGTTGGAGAACCAGTGTAGGGTCTTGTTAGTGCTCCCAAATCCTGATATCTGAGGAAAGTCATATACTAGAGGTAAGAGGCATGCCCTAGAGTAAGATCTATTCTATAATCACCTTATCAAACCCTCATACCAAGCTTTGACAAGATCTGCATGGAAAACAGAGTTAGGAATTTGAAACTCACCAAAATAAAAAGGCTTGGGCAACATCTTGGGCTTTTTGCAAATCTTCCCTGACTAAACCTAACATAAAGTCTAAACAAGTTCAAAGTGATTGGCCAGTAATTGAACTGTCTACTAGAATATAGCCCAATGCACTTAAGAGACTGATAACAAAGTCCAATGTCTCTACAATGTATAATTTACAATGTACAGTATACAATAGAAAATACTAATCACACACACACAAACACACACATGAAAATATACTTTATGGTCAAGAAAAAGAAGTCAATAGAATTTGACCTCAAGGTGGCCCAGATGTTGAATTGCACTGACGAATACTTTAAGGCATCTACCTAAAATATATCCAAGAATTAAAGAAAACAAGATCTTAATGAACGTATTTTAATGGTCAACATATTTTAACATAAAAAATATTAGCAGAGGAAACAAAACTGTAAAATAGAACCAAATGGCCGTTTTAGAACTAAAAGGTAAAATAATTAAAGTGAAAAATTTACCAGGAGGTCTTAACAGAAAATTTGAGATAGAAGAATAAAAGGACTTAATGAGATTTAAAGGGGCTTAAAGAAATATAGATACAAATTATCCAATTAACAGAACAAAGGGGAAAAAGGTGAAAGAAAAATAAATAGAGAGTCTCAGAAACCCGTAGAGTAATTACATGCATTTAATTGGATTTTCAGGAGAGGAGTGTGAGAATGGAGAAGAAAAAAAAAAATGTGTTGAGAAAGCATGGTGGGCCAGGTATCATGGCTCATGCCTGTAGTCCAAACACTGAGAGGCTGAAGTGGGAGAATGGCTTGAGTCCAGGAGTTCAAGACCAGCCTGAGCAACGTGGTGAAACCCTATCTCCATAAAAAATACATAAATTAGCTGAGCATGGTGGCACACACCTGTAATCCCAATCACTCAGAGGGCTGAGGCATGAGAATCGCTTGAGCCCAGGAGACAGAAGTTGCAGTGAGCTGAGATTACATCACTGCCCTCCAACCTGAGTGTCAGAATGAGACTGTCTGAAAAAACCAAAACCAAACCAAACCAAAACAAAAAAAACACAAAGAAATAGTGGCTGACATTTTTCCAAATTTGAAGGAAAACATCACTTACAAATCTAAGAATTTTGGGAAATCTTAAGCAAAATTAATAGAATGAAAACCACACCAGCCACATCATGGTCAAACTGTTGCAAGCCAGAACTAAACAGAAAAATCTTTAAAAAGAAGAGGGGAATAACATAAAATAAAATAAATAGCTATCAAGCCATAAAACACATGGAGGAATCTTAAATGCATATTGCTTTGAGAAAGTAGCCATTGTGAAAAGGGTACAAGTTATATGACTTAAACTATATGACATTCTGGAAAAGACAAAGCTACAGAGACAGTAAAACGATCAGTAGTTGCCAGGGGTTTGAGGGGAGAAGGAGAGAAATAAATAGGCAAAACACAGGGGTTTTAAGGGCAGTAAAACGATTCTCTATGATACTATAATGGTAGATAAATGACATGATAGTGTATTTATAGAACTGAACAACACAAAGAATGAAACTTAATGTACATTATGGACTTAGCTGGTAATAATGTATCAATATTGATTCATCAATTCTAATAAATGTATCACACCAATGCAAGATGTTTAGGGGAAACTTAGTGGGGGTGAGGTGGGGAATATGGAAGCTCTCTGTGCTATCTATTCAATTTTCTGTAAATCTAAAACTGTTCTAAAGAATACTCTATCAATTATTTATCTATCTTTTTTAAAAGGATATATACAGGAGGAAATGACAAGAAATTTTGACTACTTCTCACTGAAAACAATGGAGGCCAGAAGACACTGAAGCAATGCCTTTAAAGTGATAAAAGGGACAAAAAAACCTGCCAACCAAGCTTTCTACATCCCAAGGAAAAATGTCCTTCAACAATGAAGATAAAATAAATACCTTTTCAGTGAACAAAAGCTGAGAGATGTAACTAAGAAGACAATATAAGCATTAAAATACAATACTAGTATTATTCAATTAACTCAAAATAGGTTTTAAAAAAGAGCAACAGAGGAACAAAAACATGAGGGACAAATGTAAGACAGCAAGAGGGTAGGTAAAATTCAATGACATCAATAATTTCATTATATGTAAATGAACTGAACACTACAATTAAAAGGAAGTAATTGTCAGACTGAATAAATAAAACAATACCCAATTATGCTGTCTAAAAGGGGCACAATATTAACAGAAAGTAAAAGATGGAAAGAAGTATACAGTGTGAACAATATGCATTTTAAAAATTGTGTATTTATATTAATCAGACAAAGTAGACTTAAGTATTAGCAACAAAGAGAAATATTGCATAATAATAAAAGGGAAAATCATTAGGAAGATAAAACAATCTAAATGTGAATGTAATTAATAACAGAGTTTAAAGATATGTGAAGCAGAAACTGACAGAACTGAAGAAAATAGACAAATCCATCATAAAGGAGATTTTAACACCCCATGTCTGTCAGGAATCTCCAAAGAAACAGAATATATATTTTATATATAATCTACAGATTACATATTAAGTATGTTATATATACATATATTTATAGATAACTACATATCATATATGTAATCTCTAGGATACATATATATATATATAAACCATAATAGATCCAGATATACACATAGAGGGAGAGTTATTTCAAAAAACTGGCTCATGCTATTGTGGGACTGTCAAGTCTGAAATCTTTAGGGCAGGCCAGCATGAAAGGAAGTAACAAAAGGAAAACTCAGACATGAATTGATGTTGCAGTCTTTCTCTTTGGTCTTTAAACTGATTGAATGAGGCCCACCCACATAATTAAGGTGAATTTCTTTCACTAATGGTCAACTGATTGTTGATGTTAACCACTTTTACAAAATAAATACCTTCACAGTAACACCTAGATTAGTGTTTGTTTAAGTAGTCGAATACATCAGATGTTAGAGAGATTGCAGAGAAAAGGGAATGCTTATACACTATTGGTGGGAATGTGAATTAGTTCAGCCAGTGTGGAAAGCAGTTTGAACATTTCTCAAAGAACTGAAAACAGAACTACCATTCAACCCAGCAATCCCATTACTAGGTAAATGCCCAAAGGAAAATAAATAATTCTACCAGAAAGTCAGCTGTACTTGTGTATCTATCACAGCTCTATTTCCAAGAGCAAAGACATGGAATCAATCTAGATGCCCATGAAAAGTGGATTGAATAAGGAAAATGTGGTACATATGCACCTTGGAATATTATGCAGCCATAACAAATAATAAAATCCTATTTTCTGGAGCAACATAGATGCAAAGTGAATTAATGCAGAAATAGAAAACCAAATACCAAATACCATGTGTTCCCAGTTACAAGTGGGAGCTAAACAGTGGGTACACATGGACATAAAGATGCGGACAACAGACACTGGGGATGCCAAAAGTGAAGAGGGAAGAAAGGGGGCAAGGGTTGAAAACCTGTCTATTGGGTACTATGTTCACCATTTGGTGACAGAATCATTAGAAGCCCAAACTTCAGAATCACACAATATACCCTTGTAAGAAATCTGAACATGTGCCCCCTGAATCTGAAATTAAAACAAACAAACCAACAAAAAACTGGATACTAAAGGCTATGCAAGTTGACACATAAAACTAACCACTCTCAGTAACTGCTAGAACATATATATAGACATTCAGTGAAGATATAGAAGATGTGAAGACACCGTCAATCAACTTGACCTAATTGACATCTGTAGAAACTACAGCAAATAACTTCAGAATACACATTATTTTTATTATTATTATTATTTTGAGACAAAGTCTTGTTCTGTCACCAGGCTGAAGTGCAGTGGCGCGATCTCAGCTCACTGCAACCTCTACCTTCCAGGTTCAAGCGATTCTCCTGTCTCAGCCTCTTGAGTAGCTGGGACTACGGGCGTGCATCACCACACCCAGCTAATTTTGGTATTTTTAGTAGAGACAGGGTTTCACCATGTTGGCGAGGAGGGTCTCGATCTCTTGACCTTGTGATCCGCCCGCCTCAGCCTCCCAAAGTGCTGGGATTACAGGCATGAGTGCCTGGCCAGAGTACGCATTATTTTTGCGTGCACATGGAGCACTTACCAAGACAGACCACATGCTGGGCCATAAAATAAATCTCAGTAAATTCCAAAAGACTAAAGTTTGGCTTAACTAGTACCTAATGTATGATCATGGGCAAGTCAATAACTTTCTGTAACTCAGTTTTCCTCATGTGAAAAACGGAAATAGTAATAAACCGCCATTGTTGTTGTTATGAGATTTTATGAGAATTCATTGAGTTAACTTATGAAAAGCCCTTTGAAGAATGTCTAGTAAATATTCCATAAATATAGCATGATGATGATGGTGATGATGATGGTGATGATGATGATAATGGAAAAAGAGGAAGAGAAGGAAGAAATATAAGAGGAAGAGGAGGGCTGTGAGTGTGAAACAGGAGTAGGAGAGGCAGGAGGTGAAGGAAATGCAGAGACAAGGGGAGAAGACCTGGCCCAAAATAAGCATAAAATCAGTGAAATCCAACATGTAATCATTTGTTAGTGGTAATAAACATCTATTCATTCAACAAATACTGTTGACACTTTAGTACATGCTAAGCACTCTGCAGGAGAAAAACAACAGTGACAAAAACAGCCACTGTCCCTGCTTTCATGAAGTTTATCACCTGGTAGGGGAAACATATTAATCAGGTAATCACTTTGAGATTAGTGATGTGAAGGAAAGGTTATAAATCTATGACAGCATCTAAAAGGGAACCTGATACAAGGTGGGGAGAAGAGGGCTTCAAAGAGAGCAAGGAATGTGCAAAGGCCCATTTGATGCATGGAGGGACCAATGTGGCTAGAGGGAGCAGAAAGACTACAGTACAGTGCATGAGGAGGCCACAACTCCTGGACTGTAGACTGTGCCAGACACTGTGCAGAGCACCTCACAGACAGTATCTCACGCAGTCTTGCAACAATTCTGGAGTAAATAACTGACTAAAACAAATGGTTTGACTTATTGTTTTCAGTTATAGCTAATAATTTTTCTACAGTTAGGTTTAATTAATCATCTAATTTTTTGTTATCTTTTGGGACCAGCAATATCTTGAGAATCACACAGGTAGCAATTATTTCACACACATGTACACACACACACACACACATGAATTTTAACAGGATGTTTGGTAATTGGATATCCATCCTGCCTTCCTCAAATGAAAACATCTGTTTGACAACTGTTCTAAGGTCAGAGTCTGCAACAAATGCTTCCATCTGAAATAAAACAACCAAAACTAGAACAATATCCTAGTTTACACCTTAAATAATGTTTCCACTATCCTCCCAGTGCAATTTTATTTTTTATCCTCTTGAGAAGTGCAGAAAATGGAAGTGGACATTTCTTTTTCAACAAGGCTGCTAGAAGTGCTATATGTATATATATATATATACACACACACACACACACAGACACCCACACAAACACAGACACACACTCCTACCAAGACTGGGGAGAAATACTATGGGTTAAAAAAAATAAAGCCTATGCAAACCTGAAAATGTGAGTTTTGAAGTGTGGAGGATATCATATGAGTAAAAATAAACAGTAAGGTAACATTTTTATGGTAATATACTACATACCACCTATCCCGATGAAAGCTATGGATAATGGATAATATTAAATCGTCTAAAGCTGCAGAAGGAAACTGTGGTGATGCGGACATCATCTAGATGGCCAAAAAGTGGCTGAAATAATATTCTATTAGAAGAAGAGTTGATGTCACTTACTTATTTACTTATTTGAATCTCTTGGGAGGATGAGAAAAATGACATGAAAAACCTACTATGAAGACACTAATCCTGTACAAAGAGGAAGAATATGTGGGGGGATAAAACCATGTCATCCTAACTTTGTAATGGCCCTTAAAGGAAATTCTGAGAAGAGCTAGCCACATACCAATCCTTGATTTTTGGAAATCAAGTTTCAAGAAATTCAGAGAAAGACAATTTTTATTTTACTGCCAGAGAAATTAAGAGAAAAATCATCAGGGTTGTAGACTTTGTTTCTGACAATGTGGTAGAATCATGAGGAGGAAGAACAAGTGCAAAGTATTTATAGGAACAAACTGCTCCTAAGCATAGCCAGGAGCATGGCCAGTTACCTGCCAAAAATAGTGGTAGTGCAGTGAGATCATGATGTGCCTGGATGGAGGTGAGACCAGGGCCCACAGAGAAACTGGGGAGCTCACATCGCTGCAGATTTTTAAGAATCATACTGTCTGGTATAAAAGAAAAATACCCAAATGGTATGAGAAATACTATAGCAGGAGTAAATGATGGTCAAGAGGTAGTAAGTTAGAGATGTCAGTGGGCAGAGATGAGGAAGTTCTAGAAGACAGGGAGGCAATTGGCAAATGAGGGGTTTCATGAAGGCCCCAAGCATCTGGTCTGGAGCTCAAGGTATGGCCATTGACGTAACATCGAGGTCAGCTCTGGAGTTGGAGGGGGTTTTGTGGGGCTTGAAGCTTATACAATTTGGGGGAGTCCAATGTAAAGAAAACAGTACCAAATTATATATACCAAATTTGATCCAAAAGTGATATTCATTTAGAATGAGAAGTCACAAAAAATTACACATGTGGCAAAGCTAATGGTTCACAAATTCTACAAAATACAGAAAAATAGTATAACAACACAACTTAATTGCTCAACTTAATTTATGGCCTCCAGAACATAACTGCATGACTCACCTCTAAAGTATTCTTTTCTTGTATATACTCACCACATATTCCTTGACCACCATTTCATATATAACTGGTTTTGCAATATCATTTTCTATACAGAGAGTAGAAAGATAAATTGTCTTTTCTCCAACAAATGTTATTGAAAGTTTTTAAACAAACTTTATTTTTTTAGAATAACTTTAGATTTACCAAAAAAAAAAATTGTAAAGTTAGTCAAAAGAGGCCCCATATACCCCACACCTAGAATTTCCTGTAGATTCTCACATTAGCATGATACATTGATTACAATTAATAAAGTAATATTGATATTTTACTATCAAGAAAAGTTCATACTTTAGGTAGATTTTCTTAGTTGTAAACCAATGTCTTTTTTTTCCACTCCAGGATTCATAAAAGATACCACATTACATTGAGTTATAGTGTCTTCTTAGTCCCCTCTTGGCTGTGGTAGTTTCTCAGACTTTCCTTGTTTTTGAGGACCAGTTTTGAGGAATATTGGTCAGGTATTCTGTAGAAAGTCTTTCAATCAGTGTTTGTCTGATTTTTTTCATGATTAGACTGAAGTTAGAGTCTTGGGGAGGGAGAAAACACAGAAGTAAAATACCATTTTCATCATATCTTATCAAGGGTCTATGTTGTCAACATGACTTATTATTAATATCAGTGTTAACCTTGGTCACCTGGCTGAAGTGGTGCTTCTCAGGTTTCTCTACTGAACAGTTATTCTCTGCACCTTTCCCCTGCCCCCTTTGCATGCTGTACTCCTTCAAAGGAAGTCATTCTGCACAAACTATACTCAAGGAGTGGTGAGTTATATTCCACCTCCTTGAGAAAGAAATTCTACATAAATTACTTGGAATGCCTCAGCATGGGAAATTCGTCTCTTCTCACCCACTTATCTATGTCTTCAATCACTTATGTATATCACTGTGGACTCGTGGATATTTATGTTACATGTTGGGTTATAATGAAATATTATTCTATTTATTTTTTGCTTAAATTATTTCTGCTTTAACCATCGGGAGTTCTTTCAGTTGGATCTTGTGCCCCTTTAACATATCCCTGTACTTTTTTAAATCCTTTATTACTTTCTGACACTATAGGATGCTCCAGATTCATCTTGTATGTTTCCTCTCCCAATTTAGAATCAATTATTTCTCCAAAGTGCTCTATTTTCTTTTATTGGAGAATGGTATTAGAAACCAAGTTGTAAGTACTAGGTGTGCTCATTGCTACTACAGTGTTATTGCTTGTGGGCCCTTGCCACTAACAAACCAAGGAAAAATAGGTGTATATGGTAACCTATGTACATATACATATCAATAAATATTTCCATATGTAACCATCCATATCTATATGAAGCTAAACATCAGTTCACCCTGATGTCTCTAATTCCAATCCATTATCTTATGGCTCATTCTAGCTTCTTCCTTTTGCTTTTCTGTAACCTCCTACTCCAATAGCAAGAAACCTGGTTCTCACCATCTACCATCTATTCACTTAATTGTTTAATTTCAGTATACGTGGTGCTATGGTTTGAATGTGTCCTCCAAAATTCATGCCAAAACTTAATCCCCATCTTGATGGCATTAAGCGATGGGACCAGGCCGGGTGTGGTGGCTCACGCCTGTAATCCCAGCACTTTGGGAGGCTGAGGCAGGTGGATCACCTGAGGTCAGGAGTCCAAGACCAGCCCGGCCAACATGGTGAAACCCTATCTCTATTAAAAATACAAAATCAGCCAGGCATGATGGTGCACACCTGCAATCCCAGCTACATGGGAGGCTGAGGCAGGAGAATCATTGAACATGGGAGGCAGAGGTTCAAGTAATAGACTCTTAAGCTTAAGTTACTCTTAAGCTCAAGCAAGTAATAGACTCTTAAGCTTAAGTTTGTTAGCTTCATGGCAAATCTACTCCTGAGTCAGAGAGGTCATTTTTTCAACAAAAATGTACTGAGCACCTACATATGCAAAGGACTAAGTGTTCAATGATAAGTGAGATGAAGTCCCTGCCTTCATGCCCTCACCCAAAACTCTTTCTAACAGAAAGAAAAAATACAGATTATCAGCCAGTAAACAAGTAATTTCAAAATGTTATCTGCTATGATGAAAATAAACAGGGTGCTATGATACAGAATAAGAAGAGGACTCAATTTAGAAAAATTCTTAGGGAGATGGCATTTAAGCTCAGAACTGAAGGAAAAAATGGAGCCAGATACGCAAAGAGCTGAGATAAGAGCCTTCCGGAGGGGAAATGGCATACTCATATATGTTAAGGCTGGAAAGGAGTCCATTTACTCCAGGAACTGAGAGGGGCTGGAATTTAATGAGGGAAGAAGAAAGGATATGAGATGAAACTGGGGATAGAAGTAGAGGCCAGACCCTCCAGGGTCTCCCAATACAAAGTGATTTTATTCTAAAAGCGGAGAAATAACAGTGAAGTGTTTCAAGCAGAGGACTGACGGATTCAGATTTTCCTCTTTTAAAGAATTATTCTGTAAGAGGAACAGATTAGACAGACGTAATAAAGAAGCAGAAAACCAATTATCTGGATTGAGGGCTAGCTTTGACATTTTCAGGCTATGTGGCCTTGAGTAAGTTACATAACCTCTTTTAGTGTCCTGATCTGTAAAATGAAATAAATAGTTCTGATACTTCACAGGATGATTGTGAAGGTTGAACGAGGCTATGCAAATAAAGTGTTTCCCACCATGTCTGGCACACTGCTAATGCTCAAAACATGTTAGCTATTATTACTGTTGTTACTATTGTTAGGACCAAAGCAACGTGTGGTCTTAAGAGAGAAGGGAGAGTTAGAGCAAGGACTCAGAGATAAGTGACCAAAGTCCAGTTTGAAGATTGTAGCCTCTTTGGGGAAAGGGCTGGAGAATGAAACCTGGAACCACATTCTAAGCAGCACAGAGGACCTGGGGCATGGGCACTGGGATGCAGTCTCTCTCACCTATGGTCAGAATTGTGCTGGAACCTAGGGGCAGAGCTCAGAAGCTGAGCTGGGGTGGAACAGAAAGCTGGGCGTCTCCACCCACCTGCCATTTATCTGCCCTGAGAGGCTCCCTGATGAGACCCAGACCACCTACAAGTATAAAAAAGCAGCTGAAACTTGTGAAATAGATCAGGGTCCCAATCATCCATAACTGTTTTCTCTTATTGAGCAAAGCACATTATAGAGTAAATACATGAACAGGAGGCTAAATCTCAAAATGAACTGAAGTTAAGGAGAATAAACACTTAACTTTTATTGATTTATCTTTGTGTTGTGTTCATAGTAAGAGCAGACAGGAAGGGGACTAATGACTTCTGTCTCTTCAATCATTATTTTAAAATCAAATGAATTTGAAGCCCATGTTTTCTGAAAAGACAGGAAGAGACCTGGGCTGCTTTCTATGCTGTCAGATATCTGGTCCAGAGATTAAGCTAGACACTGGGATACATGAGTGAGTAAAACTGGAGGAGTTGTTACTGTTCAGCAATTGCAGTCTAGTGGTAAGAACTCATAAAATTATAAATTAAAAGAAAGACTGTAAGTTCTTATAGTCCAAGGGAGCATACGCTACTGTGGGGGTGAGGAGAACTGGTTGGCAAATTCTTTCCCTAAAATTATCTTTCCTCAAAAGCTTAGAATATACCTTCTTCCTCTTACTCTTCCTTTGTCTTCAATTCCTGATTCTCCCTCCCTACAAGCCTGTTTCAACATTCTTTATCCTTTCTTTGCCTATATTTCCTCTAGTCCAACCCCATCCCTAATCTCTCCCTTGGAACCTGTTTTCTTCTGATATCTGGCCTTCTCTTGACTTTTATTTGAATTGCCATCCTCTGAAAATAATCATTTGTTTTTCTCTTCTCATACATATAAAAGATTTATTGAGCATTTGTAATAGGTACCAGGCTGTGAACAACTTTTCACATTTAATGTTCACTTTTACCCTCCAAGAAAGGTTCTGCTATTTTCCCAATTCCACAAATAAGAAAACTGAGTTGTAGAAAAATTAAATTACTTGCCCAAGGTTATACAAGAAGTAGAAGTTGCCAGACTTAACCTCCAGTCAGTTGATTCCAAAGCTCATACCATTAACCGTGATGCCATCCTGTCTCCAGATGATGTTGATAGACTTCACAACTGTGGATGCCCTTTACACGGAGAGCATTTACAACTCAACAATGGTATGGAAACTAAGCTGCACCTGTCTATAAAGTGGGTAGCAACAGTGGCGGCAGTGGCAGCAGCTCTGTCGCTTAGTGGGAAGGAGGGTGCTGGGTTTCTAGCAGGAGTAGGGCCGTAAGGTCTCCACTGTGGTCTCCACCCAGTATTGGATGGGGATGTACTTTCCAAGATGAGTGATCAAGGAAACTCCAACAGTGGGTAGACCTAAGTTGGGCAGCTTCTAGCATGAGGACAAAACATAGTCTGAGGAAGCTTAGAAGATAGTCGCATGAAGAATGATGGAAGATGGAGAGCCATAATAGGAGGGATCTGACGCATCGTACTGGAGGCCTGCTTGTTCATACTCCACAAGAAGGAGATGGCAAAATTCAGGCGTTCCTAGGTGGCAGCGGCCACCTGTGCCAGTGCAGCAGGGAAGGGATAGTTTGCAGCTGTGCAGCCATGCTCTTCACAGGAAGCAGCCCCAAGCAAGAGGAGCATCTGTGAAGGTGGACACAAGTGAGGTGAGACAAGGTCAGGAATTCTCTTCTTAAGCATCAATTTATTTATTCAGCCAGTAAATACTTATTGTGCACCTCCTGTGTTCCAAGCACTTGTCTAAGTATCAGACATTCAGGGTTGAACAAAATAGGCAAATATCCCTACCCTTATGGAGGTTTAATTTGTGCACTTCTTGCAGCAAAGTGAATTAATCAGCGACCAAACCAAATCAGATGACGATGCGATATGGGTATGCCAGCCTGAAGATAAGCACAGTTAGAGCTGTCAAAAGAATTAATCAGGCAGCAAATATTTCCTGTAACAAGCTTCTTTGCTTCATACACAAAAAAAAGTTTATTCTGGAGTCTTTTCAGAGATGCACCAGAGAGATCCCTGAATACATGCAAAACAGAATCTAAATAATCAAAAGTGAATTTATGCCAAACGTTTCAGAAATCCTCCTCATATAGAGGGCAGGATGTTCTAGTGAGCAGGTACTAATAAGGTGGCCTAATTCTCTGACTGACACTGTAATGCCTAGTGGAGTTCCTAGTTCCACAAGTCTTTTCATAGTAAGATTATTTCAAACATGGAAATCACATGAAATAAGAAAGGCCTCGTAACAATAACCATAAATTAGAGTTGCTAGTATTGATTTCATAACTAACCTCTCTTGTCACCTTGAACAAGTCAGTTCACTTTTGTAAGTTTCATTTGTGTTTCCTGGAAAAAGAGGGAGAAGGTGCATTAAACAATTTGTAAATTCTCTTTCCATTATGACATAGTCTTTCTACATGCTTCCATGGAAGAAATCTTTCTGGGGGAGTAGAATGGATGGAACATGGCTAAATGCATGCTAGATACAGAGGAAAAGCTGTCAAATTAACCAGGGATCCCAGCTCTTAAAACCTAGATCTGGGTATCCTCCTGTATCAGAAGCACTGGACAAATTATTATATAAACACTAGGTATCATTCTCTCGGGAGATATTTTGTTTTCTTCCCTGTGCCCTATCTACATGTTGTATGTGGCCCTGTACATAAAGACTTGAGGTGTTTTAAAAGCAGCCATATGTATATGTGGCCCTTTAGAGAACATGGTGCTCTACATGAGTAAATTCCCAGAAAATCTGGGCTTATTTCTGGAAACATTAGCACTCCTTTCAGCAGCTTCTAACCTATTTTTCTCAGAGCCAGTATGAGGAGCACCAACATTGTTCTGTGCTGAGCTACTGTGACTTGCTACAGCTTGTTCAGGTGTGTAGATCTGAACCCAGATAATGGAGCACTTTTTATTTTTAAAGTTTTATTTGCTGTTTGTTTCCTTGCTTATTTTTTGTCTTTGTTCTTTCCTCTGCAGTCAACTCTCTTATTGCCCTTGCCTTTTTGTTTTATTTTGTACTTTTTTGTTTTATACCTCACTGCCTAGAAGAGGGCTTAAAGGCAACTCAATGCTTTCCCAAATGTATATCAACTGAGCTCTGTGACTCTTTGTTTCTCAAAATGAGGCTTGTTAAACTTCCTATCAGGATGATGGGGTTAAAAGGCTAATCTTCATAGGGTTATTTGGGTATGAAAGTCTGTTTTTAGAAATCAATAATTAATTCATAAAATAATTATTTGCATTAATAAATCTGCTGTTTTAAATAGGGAAAGCCATGGGCACTGTGGGGTGAGCACTAAAGGGGAAATAAAATGTTGAGAAATCAGGGCAAGTTCTTGCTCTATGAAATGTGAAAGACTGCCTCTCTCCTTGAACTTCATGTTTTTTTAATCTGCAAAATGAGAATAGGAACATGCACCACAGTTACTGTGGAGTTCAAATGACATAAAATGTATAAAAGTACTTTGCAAAGACAATTGTTATGACATAGCATTGCATTATAGTTATTTGTAAGCATATCTCATCATCTAAACTATAAGCTATTTCAAAACAAGAAGTTTGCCTTACCCAGGTGATATTCAAAATTATTATATTCAAAATATTTAACAACTGGTAGAGCATCAACCAATCAGACTGGACATTGGCCTAATCAAAGCAGACACTGGCTATGGACAGCCAGAATGCCTAAGCCCATGCTCACAACAGCCCTGCACATGCCCATGGGAATATTCCAAAGGGACTAGTACAGTGCCTTGCATATAAGGTATGCTCAGTGAATTAATTCGAAACATTGTCTGCTTTGTGAAACTTTATTTTGCTCACAACATTTTTGGAAGAACTTCCAGTATAAAATGAGCTACGTCTCTCTATATTTCCCCAAGATTTCTTAGGGGCATGTGATCTATTCTTGCCCTACTTGACTCCCCAACAGAATATTTTTTTTCCCAAGCTTAGTTCCAGGTACTAGTCCCTGAACACTTGAAGCCTCTTTTCTTTTACCTAAGTTACAGATTCATTAACCCAGACTTTTAAAAAATGTTATTATTAGAAGTTTAATCACCCATGTCCTCCTTTTAAGTTCTTTCTAAAATTACTTTCTGGCAATAATAATTATGTCAATCAGGGGCCAGCCGAATATAGCTGTGGCCCTTGGGCCAAATCAAGACGGGAGTTTCCAGCCATAATCTATTATTTAGCTCCAAATGGTTGTGCTAGTTTCCCCACCCCCACTCCCTCTCTGTCCTACCTACCATTCTTTTGGCATAAAGTGACAATCTAGCAGGTGAAGTCCTAAAGACCAGGATAGAATGTCAGAACTGGGGCTGTTTTACTATCTTTGCTACATTGGTGTCTGTGGCCAAATTTTGCAAGTTGTATCTTATAGGAATGCAAAGACAAAAATTAAATGGTAAGTCAAGGACAGAAGCCAAAATGGTGATGGTGTCTGTAGTGATGGGGAAGGGGAATGGTAATATTAGGGTTGGAAGAGAGAGAAGCCAGGGAAACCTAGAAATGAAGAGTAGCAGACAAAGTGCATGGATGGTAAGATTCTCATTTTGAAAGATGATCTCAGGCACAGCTGATTTTGATGTAATCCAGGAACGCTGTCATGAATGTACCAGATTCAGTGAAGGAAGCCACAACCAGTAGATGCATTTCAGTAGTGGCTTTCCTATCTTTCAGCCTCCACAGCACTCCACATCCATTGTTGGGGTTCTATGACTTTCTCTATCGGCTCTGGGATCTGAAACCACCTTGACCATAATCAAGAAGCATTTAATGACACCACTTTCATGAGCTCTGCTCAGTATGAAATCAATTGTTATTCCTTGGCTTCATTTATTCATTCAACAAACATGTACTGGATGCCTACTATTTTCCAGGAACTGTTCTGGGTGTTTGGAATAACCAAATGTCTTTCTTAGTGTTAAGGAACTAAGAGGCAACAGAAATATAGGCCAAAAATCTTACGTGAAGGAAACAACATGCACAAAAACTCAGAGATCAAGGAAAGGACAGATTCCAGTATTTCGAAATGCCAGGCTTATGGAGAGTTAACTGAGCCATGTCTGGTGTTTACATGGGCTATAAGGAAGCAGCAGAGGGTCAACCAGTGGAATAAAGTGTTAAGATTTGGACTTTTGACAGCTCACTGGAGCAGCAGTGTACAGAAAGCCTTGCTTGGATTTGCCTGGCAATATCCAAGCAAAATTTCAAGGTGGCCTAGACTAGATTGGTGGTAATAAGGATAGACAGAAGAGGGTGGATTTGAGAGCTATGTAGGGGAGAATATCAACTAGGCTGGTGAATGATTAGTCAAGGCAGGTGAAGAGGAATACTCCTCCATATTTCTAGCTTGATGCCTTGGTGATGGAAGGCACCAACTCACGAGGAAGAGTAAACAAACAGAAGAAAGTATAGGAAGTAAGGTGATGAGTTCAGGTTGGTTAGAGACATCTCTGAAGTATTGAAATTGATATGTCAGTAGGAAATTGTGTGGATCAGTGTTTCCCAAAAGTACCTGCTCTGGACACTGTGATGAGAAACAGAGCGCTGCCAGAAGTTAAATTAATGCTGTGCTTCTTTCAAAGAGAAGAAGAAAATCAGTTGTTTACTTGCATTCCAACACAAGCTTCTTCTCTGAATTTGAGCCAGAAACAAACAATCTGTAGTCCCGCACTGGACCAAGGGACCCCGACTTTGAGAAGCTCAGGTCTAGGTTAGGAGTTCAGGAGAGTGGGGACTAGATATTCAGGTAGACCATCCACATATTATGCTGTCTTCACTCTCCATAGCTGGTCTTTTCTTCTTCTTCACCTCTTCAACTGCCCTTCTCTCCTCTCAACATATAGCTAAATGTTTATCCATATTTCCATTTCATCTCAGAAGCAAAGGTGCCTCCTCACTTTTGAAGGCTATCAAATGCCCCTGGCCGGGTGTGGTGGCTTATGCCTCTAATCCCAGCACTTTGAGAAGCCAAAGCAGGTGGATCACTTGAGATCAGGAGTTTGAGACCAGCCTGGCCAACACGGTGAAACCCATATCTACTGAAAATACACAATTAGCCAGGCGTAGTGGCATGCACCTGTAATCCCAACTACTTGGGAGACTGAGGCAGGAGAATCACTTGAACCCGGGAGGCAAAGGTTGCAGTGAGCTGAGATTGAGTCACTGCACTCCAGCCTGGGTGACAGAGCAAGACTCCAACTCAAAAAAATAAAAATAAAAAATACAATAATTGCCCCCGATCCTGCTGACCTATTCATTCATTCTCCTTCATTCAGGACATGGTGCTGACAATGATCTCCCCCTTGTACTTTCCATGTATTGAAAGGAGTTCATTTCCATGAACTCCTCAACACAGCCTCCAATACACTCAGGTCCTCCATTCCGAAAAAAAAATAAACAGGAAATCTCCTGGGTACCCCTGGCTACTGCGTCTAGCTCCTTAGCTCTCTCTTCTCCTTTATCACACACTGTCTTGAAAGAGGAGTTTTTGTCTGTCTGTCTCTACATCCTCACCTCCACTGTCCCTCAGGGGACAACTCCCTCCCTCTCTGCAACCTGTTTTTGGTGAGATTCTCAGTTGTTATGGCCACGTATTTTTCCATCTTCTACCTACTAAAATTGTCTACAATGTTAGTCAAACATCAGTTACTCTTCTTGAAACTTGCTCATTTCTAAGGTCCTCATTCTCCCAGTTTTTCCCTCAATTCTCTGACCACTTGGCCACAAATTCTTCTCCTTCCACAAATGCCTAGCAGATATGACTAATTTCTGAAATAGTTTTCAAAACTACCAAAAATAGTTTTTGAAAGTAGTTTGAAAATAGTTTCTCTTGAAGAGTTTCTTTTCTGAAACTATTATTGAAAGTACATTCCTGCATAAGTTTCTTATGAACATAGAAACTTTTAATGAAAGTATGTTCCTGGTATAGTTTCTTTTGAAAATAGTTTCTTTTCTGAAACTACGATTGAAAGTATGTTTCTGGGTAAGTCACTCCAACTTTGCCTTTTTTCTTCCACAAAATGAGCAGGGTTGTGTTGTGACACTTCCAAAGTCTATTCCAGGTATAGTTTGATTCAAGAAATCATGTTTTATGTGTGCCAAGAATAGATTTAGAAAATATACTCAAGAAGTGTGAGTTACATCAGGAGTCAAAATTCACCTACAATCTGCCATGCAACAATAACCTAACCAGCTACTGAAAACACTTTGTAGAATCAGGCAGCATGTAAATAAAAAACTAAATACGGTTAGGGTGCTTCGTTGTTTTAGCCATCCAAAAACCATTCATTGAGCACCTACTCTCTGTGTCAGACATGATGCTAAGTACACAAATAGAATCATTATTTCTAATCCTCACAATACTCAGGTAGGCAGTGTTATTATTCCCATTTTACCAAAAAATAAACTGAGGCTCAGAAACAGTAAGGAATTTTTATACAAGAAAAAAGGTAAGTTGGGGTTGTGTTTTTTAATTACATATTTATTAATGTGCCTTCTGGTTTAATGTCTACTTTCTCTTCTAAACAGTACGTTCTTTAAAGCAGAGAAAGTGTTCACTTTGTTCGTTACTGAATCGCTAGCACTTAAGAGGTAGGTACAGAGTAGGCTACTGAACAATCTAATCAATCAGTTGATCAAATTAAACTCCAGGGTCTCTTGATTCTAAAGCCCATGCCCTGTTTCCTAGGAGACTTGGTCCTTTATAAATGCAACGTTTGTGTCACAAAGTTTTTTGGGAACACAAAGGAGAGCCCCATTAATGAATTTTTGAGAGATCTTTCATGTCATTTTTGGCTATATCTTGCTAGAAGGTGTATATCCTGTCAGATAGCATCCTAGATGGCCAAGTAGTGTTGGGAGCAACCATGAAGGGGCCTAGAGGAGGAATGCAGAAATAAATAGTTTCACAGCAGCTCCAAGGAGCGGAGGAGATAGATTAAGAGATGGATCGAGTACCTGGTGAAAAGTGACCAAAGGAGCAGAGAAGTTACTCTCCCTCACAGTCTCTCCAAGTCCAGCTCTGTTGATCTAGAGGAGCACTATCCAAAAGAAATATAATGTAACCAGCAATTGCAAACAACATAAGTAATTTGAAATCTTCTAGTAACTACATGTTTAAACATAACAAGAAACAGGTGAAATAAATTTTAGTAATATGTTTTATTTAACCTAATATATCTAAAATGTTATTTCAGCATGTGATCAATAAAAAGTTATCAATGAAATATTTTGTTCATTTTTTCCTACTGAATCTTGGAAATCTGGTATGCATTTTATACTTAGATTAGATCTTAATTCAGACAAGCCACAATTCAAGGACTCAAAGAGCCACATGTGGCTAGTGGCTACTATATTGGAGGGTGTGGATTTAGACAAGCATAGTGTGGTACGTGGTCCAGTTGCTTCAGAATTGATGGAAAGCATGCAAGGAAATGTAGAATTTCCAGTCCTATCCCAAACCTACTGAACCAAGCCCCCAGGGATCTGTGTGCCTTTAGAGTTGGAGCAATGCTGGTCTGGCTAACAGGTGGGGAGTTTTCAGTCTACTAGAAATGAGGGAGAATGACATGTAAAACCACATATTCACAGTCAAGCACTCTACATATCTCTGATAAAGAGCCAGGAAAACCAAAAACATAAGGCAGCTGCAAAAATGGCACGCATTTTTATCTCTGATTTGCTTTTGTGAACTGTGAACCCTTCTTGAGAAATCCACTCCTTAGGCTCTTAGCCGAGATTTTATAATTCAACTATATGTCAATTAACTTGGGAAAGCAGAAGTAACAAATAAATAACCTCAACAAGATGTCAACATTGATACTGAGATTTAAAATGGTTTTCTTAATACAGGCTATAAAATTGGGAAAGCAATCTATTCTTACTATGAAAACTCCTGACAGTCTCAAAATTCAGGATGTTTAGAAAAAGATTAAATATGCATTGAGAGAAAGTAAAAATATTCATATATTTCTTCCTTCAGGCTGAGTGGACACAAATCAGAGGCCCAGAAACTGTATCTTAGGTTTATTTTTATCATTCCAATCTCTAGATTTCTTTAGAATCCCAAAGCCAGAAATTTCAACTGGGATTTTCTATTTTTCCTTAATAAATTGTAGGGGGGAAATTTGTTTTTCTTTGGCATCAATAATTCTATCTTAGATCTATTAAGTGTATTCTCATCACCTTTTTAGGGTAGTTTTAAACTCATGGCAATTATGTTACTCAAAGATGAAGATGAACTCAATTCAGTACATTTTTAGTAATACAGGAAAGGATTGCAGGACACTTGGTACAATGCTCATCTTTTAGGCTATGCTTTGCTCTGTCCGCCAAAGAGGAAGAAGGGTGTATTAGGATTCTCTAGAGAAACAGAACCAATAGGATGTGTATGTGTATATATGGAGATTTATTCTAAGGAATTGGCTCATGCAATATGGAGGCTGGCAAGTTCAAAATCTGCAGAGTAGGCAAATGGACTGGTGAGCCAGGAAAGAACAAACGTTGCAGTTCAAGTCTGAAGGCCAACTGGCAGAATTCCCCTTGCTCAGGAGAAGTCAGTTGTTTGTTCCATTCAGGCCTTTCACTGACTAGATGAGGCCCACCCAAATTATGGAGGGTAATCTGCTTTACTCAAAGTCCACCCCTTTACATGTTAATCTCATTCAAAAACAGCCTAACAGAAACAAACACCTTCACAGAAACAAGCAGAATAACACTTGACCACATATGCCATGATCCATTCAAGTTGGCCACAGAATCAACCATCAGAAAGGAAGACTGCACTAGCTTAAACATACAAAGGGAAAAGTTCTGCATCCACACAGAGAGAGGCACAAACTACTCCTCATATCATGGGACTAGCGGAACTTGTCTTTGAGGTTCTCCTGGGTTTAAAGAGAGGGGCCCCAGGTGTGTGCTTGACATTCCTCAACTGTACAAAAGCAGTTGGCTCCTGTCTAAGCTAGTGCAGCGTTCCTTAACATGCACCAACAGGGACAGCCCTATTCCTTCTTTCTTATCCTGGGTGGTGGGGCCCAGTGTCTGCTGAAGTCAATCAGAATGAGTTTTAGTAATATCAATTTTTTTTTTTTTTTTTTTTTTGCCAGCAAACATTCAACGACCCCTCTGTAACCAGATCCTGTTCTATTTAATAGCTTGTGAAATTGTAAATTTCTGGAAATAGCAAAATTCCCTCTACTTGTCCACTCCTTGTCTTCTCTCTGCCCAGAGTCACCCTTCCCAATCCTGGAGTCAAAATACAAACCAAATTTTAAAACAAAAGCAAAAACAAAACAAAACAAAACAAAAAACCCAAACAGCCCACTGTTTTTTTTGCCTGCCTACCTTACTTCTTTCAGTCCTCCTTTAATATGCTGGGCAATCTTGATGAGTTAAAATGTCTAAGTCTTTAACTCCTCTAATCCATATTCGGGAGGACTCATGTATTACATGAAGATTAGGATTGTGTTGAAAAGGGAGTCCAAATCTATTGGCATTTCTATTCTGTAGATTATAGAAAAGACACTTCATTGGACTGTTTGCTATTATTAATCCAATTTAAGGTTTAGAATGGTGGTTCATAGAGTTACATCAGTTTTCCTAGTTACTGGGAATAGGAATTGCAAACTGAAGCATGAAGGGGGCTAAGAATCCTTGTAGTTATACATCTTAGTTTACTACTGTAGAAAAATGACACAGTTTTTCTGTCACCGTACCTGTGATGGTGAGCGCTGGTAGATGAATGAAGCACAGTGCCAGCTCTCTGTTTAGCTACTTTCTGATCCAATCTATTTATCTTCCTTACATTCTAAATTTTTGTGAGCTGCAAGTTAATGGCAAAAATAACACTTCCTTCTTTTCTAACATTTCCACCTGAACTAAAATTTTAGCCAATTCCAATAGGGATTTTTCTCTTACCTGTTGAATAACTTGAATTGACTAGACCTGACCTGATTTGGATTAATTTGCCTGAGTGGTACTGTGGGCTCAGTACTTAGCATAGCATAGATGCTTACATTCACCCAGAAAGGACTTCATCCACCATGTTCATACATTCGTGGCCCTTGCTGGTCATGAGTATAATTACAAAGTGTTTGCTTTATTTACCACGTAAACCAGGGAAAACACTGAACCCTCCTCTGGGTGGGAAATCCAGGTGGACCTGGGCCTGTTCACAGAGCATTAGAAACAGGACTTCTCGGGGTGCTGCTCCCCACCTAACCCAGAATCAATAGTGGCATTTCCTTTCAGAGCACATCCATGAGGAACACGAACTCATTGATGTCCAGGCTCAGGTCCTTGATTAAATGCCTTTCTGAAGAAAGCTATTTATTGGCATCAGTCACATGCTAGAAAATAAACACTGGACAATCCGTCTGTCAGGGAGATAAAACTGGGAAATGGAAAATGCATGCTTTTGAGAATTACAAGAAGGAAGGTGTTGAACGAGAAAAGGAAGATACCATCATCCTGCTGAAACTCAGTGAACAAGAAGAGGAATTTTTTCTAAGCATTAAAGACAATTATAACTGCAAAGAGCACTGACCTAACAAAAATCAGGTATGGTATGGAGTATAATGAGGAGGATTATAACGAGAAAGATGTTGATATTTTCTAAATTCTATGGGGGAAAAATGGAGTTAAACTGTAAAGAGGGAAATATGGTCACAACAAAACAAAACGAGTGATGTGTAATCAGTGTAGCTCCCCAGAGATAGACACTTGGCTAATATCTGCATAAATTATTCAAAAGAGGATTGAATTTAGGGAGTTTGGAGGTTTCTAAGTTTCCAGCTATTACAGAAGGCCAAATCAGTAGCTGGAAAGCTATCATCAGATGGACCAGGGTATGCCTCTAGAAAAAAGAATAATTCAAAGATACGTTCGTGCTACAGCCTGAATATTTGTGTCCCCCCCCGAATTCATATGTTGAAATCCTAAGGTCCAAGGTGATAATGGGGGCAGAACCCTTACAAATGGGATTTGTAAGAGGCCCTAGAGAGACCCCTCGCACCTTCCACCATGCGAGGACACAGCCAGAAGTTAATAGTCTGTAACCTGCAAGAGAGTCCTTACCGGAACCCAATCATGCTGGCACCTTGATCTTGGACTTTCAGCCTTCAAACTGTCAGAAATAAATTTCTGTTGTTTGTAAGCCATTCAGTTTGTGATATTTTGTTATAGCAGCCTGAATGGACAAAGACAGTATGTTTAAAAAACATTCTCAGTTCATTCATTCATTCAGTCACTCACTCACTGAACCGAAGCTTAATGAGTTCAAACTATGTGCTAGCTCCTGGGCCACCTGCTAGGGATGGGATGGCAAATAAGACATAGTTTTGCTAATAGAGGTGTCATAGACTCTTCCTTGAATTTACCAGTCCAATCTGCAGTAGCAACCATGCCTTTGACACGATTTAGGGCAATATTTGAGACTGTTCTGGAAATAAAGTGGAGGTTTGGATCCATTTCCCAATGTGGAGGCTGCAGTTGTAAGATTGAGATCACATGGAGATACACATCATAATGGACTTAGAAAAGTTTGGAAGAAAACAAAAGAAAAAAACAGCAAATTCTTATGAAGAGGCAATTAAAAATATACTGCAGTCTGGAGACTGAGGGGGACACGATAGAAGTTTATAAAATCACAACAAGAGTGAATGAAACAACACACAATGGTTAAAAGCAGATGCTCTGGTGCCAGATTGTCTGGGTTTAAATGTTGACTCTGCTGCTTTCTAGTTTTGTGACCTTGGGCAAATTACTTACCCCATCTGTATTTCTGTTTTCTCATCTTTAAATTAAGCTAATAAAAATGTACTTACTTACAGATCGATGTGACTGTGAAGATTTAAGTGAGTTAATGCATGTAAACCACTTACAGCAATGCTTAGCACACAGCAAAACACTTAGTAAATGTTACCTATGATTATTTTTCCCCAAATTCTAGATCTTTAAAATCAGTTCAGTTAACATTCAATTATAAAGATAAAGTACATTATGAT
This sequence comes from Theropithecus gelada, assembly GCF_003255815.1. Classification (NCBI taxonomy): domain Eukaryota; kingdom Metazoa; phylum Chordata; class Mammalia; order Primates; family Cercopithecidae; genus Theropithecus; species Theropithecus gelada. The sequence continues at coordinate 143,784,880 of NC_037668.1, forward strand.
GCACTTTGTCATCTAAAGGAACTTCTTACATGTAGAAGTGGTACAGTGTGAACCTACTAGGAGATGCTGAGAACGTTAGATTAATTCCTTAGTGTTAGACCTGAAACAAGTCTTGAGGGGGTTTAGGAATGCTTTGCGTGCATGTTTACCTTATAACTTTTCATCCCTCAGTAACACAGTCAGACCCAGCCTCCTGGGGTTGAGAAACTGGCGCTGACAGCATATCGTAATGATAAAACATGATTGCTCAGTTTAGTGAGGAGGAAAATGTTAACAGGCTTTGATGTAGCAACACATAATAATAACAGGCCATCCGCCACTGAGGAGGGCATTGTTGGAGACCCAAGGCCAGTGAATGTTTTATGTGTGTTATAAAGAAAATAAGTTTACATCCATGGTCCACACACTTGGGCTGAGGCAGAATCCTCTTCTGAGAAAGAGCAGCAGATGTTTGTGGGGTTACAAATAGGGGACCAGTGAAGCGGAAGAGAAAACTGAAAGGGATCCACTTGCCTAAATGAAGATAGGGAGCATATTAATTCTCCTAACCAGCCAGTCACCTCTGTGTGATCAGTAGAGGCCAGGATGAACCTTGAAAAGGGGTCTGAGGTCACCCATGCTTTGGCCATGCCATCCAGTGAAATTACTTTACAAAAAAAAAAAAAAAAAGGAACAGGATTAAAAAACAAAACAGAGGATGGGCGTGGTGGTTCACGCCTATAATCCCAGCACTTTGGGAGGCTGAGGTGGAGGTGGGTGGATCATGGGGTCAGGAGTTTGAGACTAGCCTGACCAACATGGTGAAACCCCGTCTCTACTAAAAGTACAAAAATTAGCCAGGCATGGTAGTGTGTGCCTGTAGTCCCAGCTACTCAGGAGGCTGAAGCAGGAGAATCGCTTGATCTTGGGAGGTGTGGGTTGCAGTGAGCCAAGACTGTGCCACTGCACTCCAGCCTGGGTGGCAGAGCAAGACTCCATCTCAAAAACAAAAAAACAAAAATCAAACAAACAAAAAAAACAGAACCACCACAACAAAAAAATCCCAACCAGGATCCTTCCTTTAACTGAAATTTTACTTCAGAACCCCACAAATAAGACATACATCTATCCATAGCTATATCTACATCTGTCAAGTGTGGAGGTGTGGAGAACAAGATTGTGGTCACAGAGGCTCTACCAGTTCACCTCTGCCCCCATTTCTATTGCCCCCACTTGTATTTTAAGCTTATGGCACACCTCAATTCAGACTAGGCACACTTCGAGTGGCCGATACATGTGTCAAATGACCACCACACTGGAAAATACAGATATAGAGCCTTAAATGCTTCAGAGTCTTTTCCTGAGTCACAAACACACCTGCCCATGAATTTTGTAGGAAAGAACTGCAGGCCTCTTGTGTCCAAACATGTGGATAGTGGGACAAGCACATGGCCCTGCCTCTGTTTCCATCATTGCAGTAGCCACTGTCTTAGTCCAGTTGTGCTGCTATAACAAAATAGCTGAGACTGGGGAAGTTCTAAGGAACAGAAATTTGTTGCTTACATGAGTTCTGGAGGCTGGGAAGTCCAAGATCAAGGTGCCACCTGCAGGTTCACTGCCTGGTGAGGGTCCAGTCTCTGCTTTCAAGATAGCACCTTGTTGCTGTGTCCTCCAGAGAGGATGAAAGTTGTGTCCCTACAGGGGAATGGAAGAAAACTCACTCACTCCCTGAAGCCCTTGTGTAATGGCCCTAATCCCTTCCATGAGGCCTCTGCCTTCACGACTTAACCACCTCCTAAAGGCCTCACCTCTTAATACTGTCACACTGGCAATTAGGTTTCAACATATAATTTTCGGGGAACACATTCAAACCATAGAAGCTCCTTCCTTCAGAGAATCCTTTTAATCAGCCCTTCCCTAGGACTGGAGAGTATTGTTGGATGTTTTGCCAGACTGGCCTCAATGACCTCAAACACTTACCATGCCACTTTCCTATTCTTCAGCTTATTCCCTACTCCTTCTACTATGATATCATCTTTAGCCTGGATTATTATTTAAGTTTTCTCCAAGCCATTCTTTGCCTTAATTCTAGTACCTCCAGAAATCTACCTTGACCTTGAGGATTATTTTGAAGGCCACACCTTCTGTCATTACCCCACACACTTAACCATTTGAGTGCACAAAAAAGAAGTAATTTAATTAATACATTTGCTTAATATTATCCATATTATATCTTACATGTTGGCCTAAGTTATCTTCAGTTTTTGTCTTTAATACATAGCACTTTGCACTGAAACAGTCAATATTTTTCTTATGATGTTTGTGGGAACAAAGATATGACTCAATACAATCACGTTACAACATCCAAATTGAACGAAGATGCTTCACTGTTTCTTTGGGACTGAAACTAACATTAAGGCTCTGCTGCTGGTTATTGACATACAGATCAGGTTTGTAGCCATTGGCTGACTAGCATTATGAATTTAAGTCTCAGGGCAGTATATTTCGGTGTAGTATTTTCACATTTATGACTCAAAAACAGGAACCAAATCACCTCTTCTTGTCCAAAAGATGTTTTGAAGAGTAGTGAATGGAAAAAAATTCCATCTATAATCTGATTTTGTTCACCAGTCTTATGACTTGAATATAAGCTTAGAGATGCCTAACTTAAAAAATAACTACAGCTTTGCTTATATTCACAATCTGGTAATTATTCCATGTTTCAGTAATTATTCATGTTTCAGGTTTGATACATGATAAGGAATTTTGCCATCTTTCCCAATGTTTCAGCCTGGATGGCTTAGATGCTTAGTCAACTAAATTATAATAATCTACTAGTTTGAAACTGTAATAAAACAATCATCTCATTACAAGAGTTACCTTTCTTTTTGAAATTACTTTTCTTTTTAGGGCCTTGTGGGAAAAGCTGTTAAGAGCTCTTCTGCAATTGTATAAATCTATACTTTGGGCTTAGATATCGAGGCAGTAGCAATTACTTCATCATTTATAGATTACACATACCTTTAAAGATAGGCACCTTATTTCCTAAAGCAAGTAAATTAATTTTTTTTTCCACTGAATACCTTTTATCAGCAAGGGATCTTTTTCCCCGCTAAGCACTTGAATGAGTTCCCTTTTTCTTCTAAGTTGGGGTATTACCATTTTATGGATAAATGAAGACAGAGACTGGATGAACAGATATAACAGATAGAGTCAGAATCAGAACTTAGAACTCTCAAACTCTGAGTTAATGAAAAATGTTCCAATAATTGTCTACGATTAGGGAAAGGTAAGCTTGCAGCCTTTCAGCTCCAGATATATCAAGGGTAGAACCTCTGGGAAGTTCTTTTCTGATTTGTATAGAAATTACCCAGCACCCAAGTTTCCTGACCATAACCTGTTGATCTTCAAACATTTAAGAACCAAATGGTGTGCCCTAAGCATTCTGCTGTTATCAGGAGGGTGAATGGATGTGTGTGTTGGTGTGTGGATGAAGAGAGGTGTAAACCAAAAATAAAATTCTAAGCTCCTCACCCCCCTTCCCAGGCAACCATCTGAATGGACTAATTTCTGAACCAGGACTCTTGTAAAATTTATTCTGAAAGACTGGTCCAGGCCATGAGGGGAAGTGAGGGTGGGATGCGCCCCATTATATATCAACATGGATTTTAAGTCTGAAAGAAACATTTTACAACCTATTCTCTCTGAACCTGCTGCCTGGAGACTTCATCCGCATAATAAAACTTTGGTCCCCACAAGCTCTTATCTTAATCCAGTCATTCCTTTCTTTAATATCAAGTCTTTAGACAAACTCAACCAACTGTCAACCAGAAAATGTTTAAATTTACGTATAGCCAGAAAGCCCACCCCCTCCTTAGAGTTATCCAGCCTTTCTGGACCAAACCAATGTATTTCTTAAATGTATTTGATTGATGTCTCATGCCTCCCTAAAATGTATAAAACCAAGCTGGACGCCAACCACCTTGAGCACGTTCTGAGGACCTCCTGAGGGCTGTGTCACAGGCCGTAGTCACTCATATTTGGCTCAGAATAAATCTCTTCAAATATTTTACAGAGTTTGACTCTTTTCATCGACAGATGTTACAGAAAATCCTCTCCTATATAAGACTATCAGATGTACGTGATGCCAGTTGTAACACTGGTGTGAAAAGCTGGACTGGGGGGGTATGTGCCTGCATGTAAGTGGAAGCGCCCAAAGATATTTCTCTTCACAGCTCATTGAGCATAGCTGACCTGCCAGCTAGGGTCTGACACCTGGTGATTTCAGATCTGCCCTGAAAACAATTACATGAATATGCCCTGCTATTTAGTATACTATTAGGCCTGGAGTCTGAAGTAGACCTCCAAACCCCATTCAATCAGGTAAGGGAGAAAAATGATAGCCCAACATTCCCTAGTGCTCATAATGTATTATTCCATTATAATTATTTCACTTTTTATCTCTCCTCTCACAGATAAGAAAAGAAAAAGCTCTACTTCTTTAGGGTTCTTGGACGTAGACTCTCCACAGTTCATCTGGGGTTGTTCATCTCCACTTCTTTTTGTATCCCAAGGCAACTTTCCTGCAGTTTCCCTAACACGAATATTCTCCGGACTAGGCGCGGGGCGACTTGCCCCGCCCCCCAGTCGTCTCCCGGGATGCGCGCTACGGCCAGCTACCTGGTGCCGGCCAAAGTTAGGGGAGCCAGGAGAGGCGGCGTCGCCTCCTCCACGCTCCTCCGGCCCCATTCAATCTAGCTATTTGCACTCGGCTCTAGCTCTTTTCCGCCCAGCTGCGGCTGCTCCAGAAGCGCCGGGCTGGCAGTCCTGGCCTCGGCAGGGGCCGTGAGGGACTGTGGGGGGAGGATCGGCCGAGGCATGTGGGGCGGGTGGGCTGCGCGCGGCTGGCACAGCGCGGGGACCCAGCGCGCCAGGCGGGAAAGGGGGAGGTGGCGGGGGGGACCAAGCCCCGGAGGGGCGGCGGGCGCGTAGCGGGCTCCAGGACGCCCGGCCAGGGGACTGGCCTCTGCACCGCTGCTCAGGGCGCGTCCCTTGCCTCTGGCGTCGACTCAGGCCTCTTCCTCCTAGCAGCCCTCAGTGGCGCCGCCTTAGTGCTCCGGGTCGAGCCCCGGGAGAGTTAGTCTGGGGACGACAGGGGCGTGACCAGGGCGCGGAAGTAGGTGAGCAGGAGGGCGGCGCGCGGCGGTCAGGCCGGGACAGCCGGAGGGGCAGCGACATCTGCGGGCCGGCGGGAGGCGGACGCTTCCCGGGCGGAGCAGGGCTGTCCGGAGGACGCGGGCCGCGTCGAGGCTGAAGGGCCTCCCTGTCCGGTACTGTCAGCTGCCAAGCTCTGGCCCCAAGCGCGTGGCCCCGGACCTCGGCTCGGAGCGGAAGCGTCGCCCCTGCCTGCGCGCTCACGTTGGTCCTAGCGCAGAAGACCCGGCGAGGTCCGCGAGTTTTGGCTTAGGGTTTGTCAAGTCACCTCGAGCGACGCGGAGAGAACCCGGCTTTCCCACTAGGGACGGTGATCGCAGTCTCTTTCCTTTAGAAAGTTACTCCTACACTTTTGATCATCCGTCCATATTAAGGAGGAAAAATAGCGTGGTTTGCCCCCGGGTGAGGGAGTGTTGGAGGATCCGGTCCAGTGGGAAGAGCCAGTTTTAGCGGAGCGGCGCGTCCAGTCCGCTGACGCTTCAGCCTGGTAAAGGGTTAACTGCATCCTGCCGGTTTGGTTTACAAGTAAATAGAGAGCAGCTGCTCAGCGCGGCCCCGGCTGGCTCTTTTTAAGTTTTTGATTGGTTGCCAATGACATCACCGCCCGTGTTATAACACCGAGGACCCAGAGCAGCGTCGGATAAACCCTCCTTAAAGAGATGAGGCCACGCCTTCTTCCCCGCCCCCTAGGCTGCCCATTGGTCGCGGGGCTTTGTGAGGTAGCGGTCGGCTTTGTCCGGATTCTTATTGGTCCAACGCGCCGTCGGTCGGTGACGAGTCCGCCCCCTCAGAACCTTACATTTACAGTGTAGCAAAAGAGAAAGTAACTATGTTGCTGCTGGAGATCAATGAAGCCAAGTGAATGGGGGTTGAATGTGAGAGTCCATAGCTGAAGCGGAGCGCCAGATGGTGGAGGACTACACTTATTTATGAAGTAAGTGGAAGTCACCGCGACTACTCCTGAGAGCCCGGGACTGGAGGTGGAGGATTGTAAGGCGGTGCTTGCGTGAGTGTGAGTGTGTGTGTTTGTGTGTGTGTGTATGTGTGTGAGAAACAGAGACAGACAGAAAAAGAGAGATGCGATGCTGACGGAGGAGCTACAGCAGGTAGGGTTATAAGGTTCCGGCTGTTGGCTCCTGCTGCCCTGTGCATTTACTCTCTCTGCAGTCTACTTGGATTTGGGGCGAAGAAAAAATGAGGTTTGTTGGGATGCTTTGCGGCAGTTTTAAATGCCCGGGGTTCATTAGTGCGCTGTGTGCCGAGGAGTGAAGGCGGGTGGCGGAGGGACGGGGGGATGTTAAGTGCTCCAGGAGGGGGGAAGAAGCATTCTCTAACCACTTAATTTTCTCTCCAGCTCTTGCCTAGTGGTGGAAGGGAGAGGAGATAGCTCAGTATTTCTCCGGGAGATTTTCTGGGCCAGACTGAATGGTTTCACGGGCAGTATATACGCCCGACCCTCTGCTGCAGGGATGCAGATCTCTCTATACACTCCGTGCGTGCGTGTGTGAGCCGCGCACTCTGTGTGGAGGTGTGCGTCCCAGCGTGTGTCTCTGTGAACACGCTTATGCGTCCCTCTCAAAATAAATGGTCTGTTGATCCTGGACGTGTCCTACCAGGTAACACCATAGCGAAGACTTTTTCAGCGCTTGGTCCAACTGGGAAACAGTTATAGCTTCTGGAATAGTACTCGCTCTTCAGAAAAAAATACTACGCAAGGGAAGGGGGTTGGCTTCTTCGCTCCCATCCAAAGGTGGGTGAGAGAAACCCGAGTCGTTGGAGATCTGCCGACGTGATGGGTGCATGCCCCCGTGTGCGCGCGTGAGTGTGGATTCCGCCTGTGACACTTTGGTTCTGTGTCAGAGAATGGTGACGGTCGTGTGTAGACGGATGAGAATGGTGACGGTCGTGTGTAGACGGATGATAGATGGTATTTTTCCAGACAGCTCTTAAAGTTCGTTTAGGTGAGCGACTCTTGGCGTGGGGTTTGGTGTCTTTGCTGTGTGCATGTCTAATAGAAGAAGAACAGTTAGGAAGCCTGGGTTGTAGAGTGTCCCTGTGCCTACAAGAGGAAGGAGCCGTCTTTTTGCAGACAATATTTGAAATCAGAGATAGATCCAGTGGGCAACAATTCACTGCCCCTTTCAGTGGGTACAGGCTAATTGGGAGGTCCTCTTTATGGAGTTGGTACTCTTGAAGGGGGGATATCTGTATGGGATTGGAACCTTATACAACGTGGCTGCCTCCCATTGAGAGAAGCTCTGGGATGCACAGTCTGTGCCAGCCAGGGAGATGAAGAGGGGAGGTGAGCTCAAGTTGTCCTTTCCAGGCAGGAATGAGGGTAGGGGTAGGTGGGAGAGCAAAGGGTGATGGATCTGCCAGGGTTGGGGTTTCCAGGTTTCCAGATCTGGCTCCATGGCTTGAGATTTCGTTTTAGGACACCAGTTAGTAGTGAAAAGGGGAAATGCAGATTAATTTATAAGAGGCCAAAAGACAACATGTGAGGTTTTAATATGACTATGTTGTGCGTTTCAAAGGACCCAAATAGGATGGAAGGCAAGAATAGCTCCAAGTTAAAGAGATTCACTTAAGGGGATTTGCAGAAAGTTGACATCCACTCTGATGTATATTTAGCTGCTGTACATTTCTGTGAACCATGCCAGTGCTCTTGGTTGCCCCTTTGCCTTTGCAGCAAGTGAGGGAATTAACTGGCAAGCATGCAAGGGTGGACAAATGGGTCTTTCTCAGATGTTTGCAGTGTACTTCTGCGCAAGAGCTGAGGTTCAGAATAGATGCCTCTTAAGAGCCTCCCTTCTGTCTTCAGCTTTTCTAATTATTTGTGCTTATACCTTTTCTACAGCTGAACTTTTATGTAGTTCCAGGAAATATTCATTAACATTTACAACATTACATCCAAATTTAACCTTAGATTTAGCAACAAAATTGATTGGGGCCCTCAGGTTTGCATCCTCTTTGAATACATAAAAATAAGTTTCAAGTTTTGATTATGGTATGATAGAGGGCAATTAGGAAGACTTTGCTCAGAGGGATGCAAAGGCCTTTCCTAGGAATTGGATGAGACTGCCTTTTGTGTCACGTGACTTTATCCTTTCTTTCTCCCTTCCCGTTCTTTACAGACTGTCTTGAGTTCTTCTTGAATTGCCAGTTTTCAGCCTCCTCATGCCTCCATCTCCTTTAGACGACAGGGTAGTAGTGGCACTATCTAGGCCCGTCCGACCTCAGGATCTCAACCTTTGTTTAGACTCTAGCTACCTTGGTTCTGCCACCCCAGGCAGTAACAGCCACCCTTCTGTCATCGCCACCACCGTTGTGTCCCTCAAGGCTGCGAATCTGACGTATATGCCCTCATCCAGCGGCTCTGCCCGCTCCCTGAATTGTGGATGCAGCAGTGCCAGCTGCTGCACTGTGGCAACCTACGACAAGGACAATCAGGCCCAAACCCAAGCCATTGCTGCTGGCACCACCACCACTGCCATCGGAACCTCTACCACCTGCCCTGCTAACCAGATGGTCAACAATAATGAGAATACAGGCTCTTTAAGTCCATCAGGTGGGGTGGGCAGCCCTGTGTCAGGGACCCCCAAGCAGCTAGCCAGCATCAAAATAATCTACCCCAATGACTTGGCAAAGAAGATGACCAAATGCAACAAGAGTCACCTGCCGAGTCAGGGCCCTGTCATCATTGACTGCAGGCCTTTCATGGAGTACAACAAGAGTCACATCCAAGGAGCTGTCCATATTAACTGCGCCGATAAGATCAGCCGGCGGAGACTGCAGCAGGGCAAGATCACTGTCCTAGACTTGATTTCCTGTAGGGAAGGCAAGGACTCTTTCAAGAGGATCTTTTCCAAAGAAATTATAGTTTATGATGAGAATACCAATGAGCCAAGCCGAGTGATGCCCTCCCAGCCACTTCACATAGTCCTCGAGTCCCTGAAGAGAGAAGGCAAAGAACCTCTGGTGTTGAAAGGTAATGCCCCTGCTCCCTTCCCAAGCACAGTCCTGATTAGCCGGGTTCTCTTTGGGTTTTCTCGTAGAAGTGACAGCATTCTCCTTACCCTGGCTACCAAAGACCAAAATAGACTTTATTCTTGTCTTCCCTTCTATGCTCTTTATTATGTTGGTTTAGTAAGAAAAACCCAGCAGTACTGAACTGGAAGCCAGAAGATCTGGGTTCTACCCTTAATTCGGCTTCTAATTTGCATTGTGCAAGTCATTTCACCTCTCTGGGACTGTTTTCTCATCTTTCTAAAAAGGGGCTTTATATACACCAGATGGTATCTCAAGTCATGCCTGGTCTGCTAGCTCTATTCCAGTCAATCACTAGTTGGAAAGTTATTGTCTCTCAGACTTAACCAATGTTGATGGAACAGAGGAAGGAGCAACTATGGTGAACTACAAGTAAACCTACAGGTACCAGTTCTTTTTGTGGGAAATTCTTTCTCTTTTTCACCTTTCTGACCAGCTTGACTTTTATGTGGTTTATAAAGTGACCTTGAAGAAGGGCAGAGCTTCTTATTCTAAGGTTCCATATAAGGTATAAGTTCACCAATTACATCCATTCCTCTGCCAAGGCTCCAAGGGAACAGAGACGTTTTTATGAAACACTCCCCAATCCATTGTTTTTTCTGGCCTCACCTGACAACAGTTGGCATCATGGCTCCTCCCAAGATGGAGTAGTGGGTCGCTTGCCCCAGTATACTGAATGCAGAATAACTGAGATTAGTGGAACTAAGCTCCAGCAGAAGGAAGTATTCACCCAGTCTTCTTGGAGCACCATCCATACCGTGTTGCCTAACCTTCCCAAGTAGCCTGCATCCTGTGTCCAGCCTAGTTGCACCTCTTTGCCCTCAGATACTGACTTTTGGGGCACCGTACATCACTCTCAATCAGCATCTTTTACCTGGTGGTGGTAGTGAGAGATAGTCATCTTCTTCTCTCCTCTTGTGTTGTGAGCCAAGGTACACAGTTTCTGGGTCACATCTCCAACCAGTCTCCTAAAGTGTGTTGACCAAAGGTGTTGCTGAGTTTGAACACATTGCATATTTAAATTGCAATAGGCCATGTGGGTGAGCAAGTTAGTTATTTTGTCTCTATGGGACAGCTTTGCCATTCTCCTTCTTGTCTTCCCAGTGAGGCATTCTGCCTTTTGTTAAGCAGCGTTCTGGGAACTATAGTTCTGAATTCCATTGACACAGTCTCCTTTTCCCAACCTCTACTCTCCTCAAACTTGTCCTCATGGGGCTCCCCTACCACAAAGGCACATCTGTCCTTAGAGCTGGTGGGCTTTGCTGGGAAGGAGAACATGATGGAATTGTATGTAGAGAGTTCCAGAAGCTTCCAGGCATTTCCTGGTGGTGGTGGTGGTTGTGGTGGTGGGTTTTCTTGAGGTCACAAATATGTTCAGATTTCCTCGCGTAGCTCTGTATTTTATTGTTTCTGTATTCTTGTTTGGTTGACTTTGAGCGATTCCCAGGATATTTACCCTGCTATTGTCTTACCATAATCTTGGTGTGTCTGGCCTCTTACAAATGAGAAAATCCTACCTAGGAATTTCCCATTTGTAATAGTTTGTCTTGGGGAGCAAAGAGGAGGATAGCTAATGATCTTGATGATCTCCTCATTGCTCATGCAGAGCAGGTGTTCACAATTAAAAGCAAGTCTTTTGTGTCTGCATGATTTGAGGAGAGGAAAAAACACGGATCAAGATGATCCTAGACCTCCTAATCATGACCCTAGACCTAGACCTAATCATGAGGATGATTAGAAGGAGTTGCGGACTCTGCTCTCTATTTTGCAGCGGGTGAAGTTGTGGATAGGGGTGACCCGTCAGTCACTGAAAAGTGAATCTCCTGGGTGCTACCTGTGAAAGTGGGGTGCCTCTCTCCCTTTCCTGTGGATGCAGCTGAGATTCCAGACAGCCTGGGCTTGTTCTTCAGTGTCAGAGAGTAAGATTGCCTCAATGGGGCGGGGCCGGACACACTGCTGACCTCACCACTGGGCGCCCTGGGCAGCCACTGCGAGGCCTCGTCATTTTTGAGTTGGTGAGACACCGCGTTGGTCGACTTGGAAGACGCTCTGGTGGTAGAGGTTAGATTATTTGTAGTTTTGGGGGCCTTTTCTTCAAATATCTGGGAATTTCATTGAAAATATGTAGTTCAGGAGTGAAGGGGTCTATATTCTACTTTATAATTATCATTGTCATTTTGGTATCTTTTGGGAGAACGGCCTAAAATTGGGACCAAGATGGAAAAGAAGGGAAAGGAATGGGTCAGTATTAGAATGTCCTTCATAATCCTTTCAACTTGGGAAACCAGTGATTAATACCATAGCACCATTGTGGTGAAAGACGGGGTGGGCATTCCCCAAAGGCATGACCAGCAGACTTCTCCCAAATTTTTGAGTGGGTCAAGCAACAATTCTGGTCTGGCTTCTCCTCTCAGATTTATTTGAGTAATCCCCTCCCTTGGTGATAAGATTGTATTTCAGCAACAGGGGTAGTGGTACCATTTTGGAAAGAGTAATTTTTGTAGGGAAGTTGGTGGGAGGGGGGCATAGTTAGAACATAAGGAGGAAACTTCTAAGAGCCTGTTAATTTATTTTCAGAGATTTCAGTACAATCTTGGGTAATTTATGGCTGGCCCATCTGATGCTCTGGTTTATGTTTGTAAACACTGGTTGCTACCCTCCCTGTCCAAGCTCCTTGTCCCCCTGTCTCCATGCCATGCTCTCCATTTTTGGTGCTGTCTGTCAAGTAGAGCGGCTGCTAACTTGCCATTTTAGTAATGCTGTGTCAGGCTGGGAAGAAACCGATCAGAGGCATGGCAGCCCCTGGGATTAAGTTACTGTTCTAATTTACGGTGCCCTCCCTGTTGTGACCTATGTTAGAATCCATGTTTTAGTCTCATCTTCTGAAGAATAAATGGCATCAGACCTGTGCTTCCCTTCAACTTGGTGAAAATGATCCAAATGAATAAATATTTAGGGATTTGTGAGGTCTTTGAAAGAATTATATTCTGTTTTACTCAAAGCTGATTTTTAATCAACTAAAACTTGCTTTCTAGTCAAACTGAATAAGAAAGCTAAACAATTCTTAAAATTCTTTTAACAATTTTAAACAATTCTTAAAAATAAGAAAGGTAGACCATCCATAATGAGAGCTATCGTTTTTGCTATCAAGATTTTTGGGCTCCCTTTCTTTTCAGTAAAGCTGGATCCAGAGAAATAATTTGTCATTTACTTAGGTAGGAAAAAATAGTCTACTGCCCCTTTTTCTTAAAGACAATACATGCCTCCAAAAATGTTATTATAAACATTTTCAAGCATATAGAAAAGCAGAAAAGTGTGTAATGAACACCCATGTACCTGTCAACCAGATTAAACAATTTTATTTTTCCTATTTGCTTTCTCTTTTCTGTTGAAATATTTAAAAATATAGATAACGTTTTAATGTATTTACGTATGTTTAATGTTTAAACTTAATGTTTCCAATTCAATAAAGCTAGAAATATTTTATAGTATACTAAGAACAACATTTTCACTCCTAAACACTTGAGTGTCATGTACCCATTTTTAAGTGCTTTTCAACCTAGAATCCCTCTGTGACTGATCGGCAGTCTGGTCTACAGAGGAGCTTCCCTCCCTGGGAGTGGGAGGGCTCCAGGTGCCTCCTTGGGGTCTGTATCTCCCCCTTCCTCCCCTGGTATGTCAGAGCCCATGCCTGTACTTGCTCTATGCTATTGTAAAACAAATAATGACCAACTGCTACAATCTTTATAGGCCTGCTCTGTACCAAAGGCCTTTACTGGGGAATGAGAGAAGAAGAGGGAGATGGTTTAAGAGGATGATCCATGGGGCGGATTTGACCATGCAGTGAGTTAGGCCTTTATACTGTAAAATTTCATCACTTCTTAGAATTGAGCACCATAGATTGCACACTTTTCCCTAGTTGAAAAGGATTCTGAAATATACTCTTGTTAGCAATGTAGAGTTCTATGACAAAGTGGATGGCTAGGCTCAGAAATCAGAGACCCTGTGAAAAATATTCTGTTTCTGCCTTTTCTGGGGGGATGGGGAAGGGAATAAAAGTCTCCCCTTGTCTCTCAGAGATGTTATAAGGATTTTTAAAAAGGTATCTGAAATGAAGACGTATCTGCATTCACAAACGTGCTGTTGTTATTCTGTGCCTCTGGTTAACATCCAAGGCTAAAATGTCAAACATTAGCTTTGTAGCAAATGATGGGGAAATCAAGACAGAACTTTGGATCTAGTCAGTCTGAATGCTAGTCTTGGCTCCCCTCTTACTAGGTATGTGCCCTTGGGCAAGTTGCCGAATCCCTCAGTTCCTTAGTTACCTCATTAACAAAAAGAGATTATAACAATAGCTGTCTCAAAGTGTTAGTTTCTGAAATAAATGAATTAATGTGTGCAAAGTGTTCAGAACTTTACACACATACATGGTAAGCACCCCATAAATATGGTAAAATGTTGTTGATATTGATTGAAAGGAAATGATAGTGCCAGTAAAAAGGCAAATTTTGCTCCTAAGGAGTACAAACAACAAGCTAGGTATAGTAGAGTGTGTGTTGCTATGGCCTAAAAATAACTTAGTGACTGTTAACTAATTTAAGTGGCATAGAGTTGGAGTGCCAAAGTAATTGCAAAAACATACTGGGCCAGGAGGCTGCAGTAATTTGGTATATCCCATAATTATTTGTTTTAGGAAAATTTGTAAAAACATAATCTGTCCAACTAAAGTCCCATAACAAAAGTATAAAACTTTCTAGCTTTGCTTTTTGTTACTTCTCATCATCTCATCAGGAAAATTTATTTTTGGAATAAGGATTGTGGACTGACTATAAAAGGGTAGATAGAAGGAGGGGTGAGCTGGTTCCTGAGCCTGGGGTTGTGAAGGGTTGGAATGTGAAGAAAAAAGGAGGGAAGGAGTTGAATGGCCTGCTCCTGTCTTTCAAGAAGTCCTGAAACCTCTTTCTGAACTGCTATACTGTTAGTTGGCTGTCCTCTCTCTGAGCTGTCAGGTACACTCTCCTGCTTCCTAATTTAAGTGTAGGTGAACAGATAATAGAAATGAACTCTCTCTCCCAGCCATGTTCTTGCTTCATCTGTTCCTCATTCACGATGTGCTCAGCAGCCTGAAATTTTGCTCACTCACACCTGGGTTCAAATCTAGGCATTTCCATTGACCAACTGTATGCCTTTAGGCAAATCAGGGGATCTCTCAGGGGCCAAGTTTTCTTCATTGTAAAACAGGGACAGCTCCAGCATCCTAGGATGAAATGAGGTGACATAAAGTACCTGGCATTTGATGGCCCTCAATAAATCAAGCCTCTGGACCCTGCTCTCCTCTCATGCCCTAATGTAAGAACCGCTTACATTTCAGGGGTCGGGGGTGTTGGGGAGGATGGGCAAGTCGTTCTAAGCACAGTACTGTGGGAGCATGTTAAGTATGAATACTCTTGCCCTTACCAATTCAGAACATTCAGCTTGTCATGGACAAGTTCAAGAAACTCTTCTCCTGGCAATAGTAGATATTATTTCAGATTAGAAAAAGCAAAGCAGGGGAAGGAAACTGAATAGATAAAGCACTTTGCCTAATTCTGTTTTCAAAATGTGTGTATGAGAGAAAGGAGAAGGGAGAATGGTGAATATGTACACTTTCCTACTTGGTCCTTTGGGCAAACCCATCTGGAGGTCTGACAAAATTACAAGAGCAGAAAAACTTTCCGTCACATATTCCTGGTGCATACACCCTCAGGGACTAGGTGGGAGCTTTTCACCAGTAGCAAAATCTAGCTCCTTAAACCCAGCATTATCAGATCAAGCCCCAGCATTGCTGAAGAGCAGTTTGGGCATGAATGTGTGATATATCGGAGTGCTTAGGCAATTTAATCCAAGTTGGTTGAAAAAGATAGACTACATACTAAGCAGAGAAATTCTAGTTCTAGGAGAGGTCATCTCACCTTTGTGGAATCAAAGAATCCCAGCTTTGAGAAGAGCAAGGAACTTTAGAGGGCCCCTAATCCAGTAGTTTTCACTGCAGGCTGTTCGTTGGTATCACCTGTGATGCCCAGTTCCTGCATCCACAAAGCCTGATTAAATTGGTCTGGGGTGCAGCCTGCACATCAAGATTTTTTTAAAGCTCCCGAAGTGATTCTAACAGGCAGCAAAGTTTGAGAACCATTGATCTAGTCCAGTATTCTCATTATGCCACTACAGGAAAGGGGCCTGGAGCAGTTTATGACCTGTCACATGCATGACCTTAATTTTGGAGATTTGGTCCTTAATGTTAAAGTAGGTCTTGCCAGGTTCAATAGATTCAACAGATATCAACAGATTGATGTATTTGTATGTATTATTATTTAATAACAGCATAATCTAATATATAGCATAAAATATAAGATAATTAACATTTTTTAGTACTGATGCCTTTTTTCTTGAATTTTGAGATTTCAATTCAGAACTAAAAAGACCAAAGTCTAAGGACTTTCAAAACCAGGAGTTCATGGTCTATATATTTACCTGGATATTATAATATGGACCAAATATTAATGTTGATTTAATCTCTTCGTCTAGGGAACCTAGTGGTTTAAGCTGTTAATCTAGTGGTTTAAGCTGTTAACAGCTATCAAAACAGATTTCGAAACAGGTATCAAAGAAGCCCAACCATCTTAGGCTTCTAGGGACTTTTTGGTAGGTGGTCTCCACAGATGTACAAACTTGTGGGTAGAAGAGATTCATTTGTTTGTTCAATAAATATTGTTGAATGCCTTTGGTGTGCTAGGCACTAATCTGCAGGCTGGGGAATTTGCATCACAATGCTTATTCAAATACAAGAAAGACAACATATATGGATGGGACCAGGCTTCCAGATCCTTTCTGTCTTGAAAATCATGTTCATGTTTGTATTCTTCATCCTCTTCCATCACACAATCTTATTTAGGGAGTGTTCATCTTCAGGAAATTTTGTTCTGTGAGGCACATGTTTGTACTTTTTTTTTCCTTTTCCTTTTTTAAGAAATAGCCAGCTGGGCGTGGTGGCTCACGCCTGTAATCCCAGCACTTTGGGAGGTCAAGGCAGATGGATCACGAGGTCAAGAGATCGAGACCATCCTGGCCAACATGGTGAAACCCTGTCTGTACTAAAAATACAAAAATTATCTGGGTGTGGTAGTGCGTGCCTGTAGTCCCAGCTACTTGGGAGGCTGAGGCAGGAGAATTGCTTGAACCTGGGAGGTGGAGGTTGCAGTGAGGCGAGATTGTGCCACTGCACTCCAACCTGGCAACGGAACGAGACTACCATATCAAAAAAAAAAAAAAAAAAAAAGAAAAAAAGAAATAGCCTGGCCTTTTCTAAATACATCATGGGCCAATAGGATTTCTTTCCAATGTCTTGATCTGAAAAGAAATGATTTGCTGGTTTTTAATGAAAAAATAAATATATGTGCCCTCTCTGCCTCAAAAACTCAGGGCTGACAAGTCTCTGTGTGGGAGAGTGAAACTTTAATTTTGACCCCCCTTATTTTGTACATGTTGCTGATAGGAATAAGGGCTTTGTTTATTTTCACTACATACTCTCTATGGAAAGAGGATGTGCTAAGCAAACAAGCATTGTAAACAATATTTCAGAGGCAAGGTTTTGGCCTGCTTTAAAAAAAAATGTTTGCAAGTACAATTAAAAACCAGTATAAGGGACAGGCGTGGTATGAAAACATGTCTCCAAGATTTCAAACCTGTGCTGTTTCCCCTAAATCCCCTTCGAGGAAGATTTGAATCCCTCTTCAACAAATTTTCATTGATTATGTTTCTATTATATATACTGTAGACTCTGTATTCACGAGTGTAATCATACTAATTCAGAAAAATATAGGAAGAGAAAATGAGTATGACCTGTAGCCTGAATTTCATTATAAAAGATTTAAAAATCTATATTTTATGTTAAAATTGATGTAATCTTTTAATTATGAAGTCTTCGATTCTTTAGATGTTTTCATCCATAACCCCAGAATGAGATCTTGGCATCAGTTTTTTCCAGGTTATGTGTACATCATCTATTATTACTTAAAAGTTCGAGTTACATGTACATATATAGAGAGATACAGATATATATAATTTTTTATTCATTCTAGTCCCCCACCCAAGCAAGACCCATATTTTATGTAACTTAAAAGAAAACTTGAGCATCTGTTTTTGGATAAGGAAATGAGCTGTTCGGGCCTAGTGCTTTCATATAAGATAAAGGCTATTACCCTACGCTCTGCCTCTGGCAAAGTAGAGAATCACTTACAGAAAGAAAAGGATTTGTGGATGCATCAAATTACCTGCATTGCCCTTAATGTTTTATGTGTGGTAAAGGCCTACCCAGGCCACTGTCCCCAGCCCTGGATCCCTGACTTGAATTTCATGGAACGCAAAACAAAGCACAACTCTTCCTGAGTGCTTCCACAACGGGATTTTGGTTTCTTGCTTACCACTTCAGATAGGACCACCGTCAGGCATCTGTTGTCCATTGCACATATCAAGTAAACAGATTAAACTGCCTGAGCCAAGGGGTAGCATCAGGCCTGTCCTCCTTTTGAGGAGTTTAAACCTCTCGTGTTATAATGTGAACTCGACTGATCTTATTTTATGTGCTGAGGTAAGAAGGCAGTCACCATTTTGCATCAGAACATCACTATCTGGTTCCTTAATATCTTATATTTATTTTATGGAATAAATAATCTCACATTGTTTGTATCACAGCCCTAAGCTTCACTACCATTGAGCTAAATATTACCAGCTGTTGCTACTGGCAAGAGAGGAGCAAAACATGAAAGGAGAAAGAGGAGGGGTGGGGGAGTAGATAGAAAAGAATAACATGAGGGTAGAGGGTCTCAGGGTGACAGCAGCACGTCTTCTAGCTCCCAGACCTGAGTTCTGGGCTCCAGTATTGAAGACTGTGAGTCATTTTCTTCAATCATTACAGTATTTCTTCCTGGCTTACAATAATAAGACTAGACACAAACTTCTAAGAGGGCCTTCCTTGAAGAGACAGGGGACATTTTCAATTTTTTCTTTCAATTTACATTCTTATTGAAATGCTGTGTTTTTATGATAAGACTTTAAAGGAACGGATCTTATGGTTCTCATGAGGTGGTATTTTAATCTGCCAGCAGAACATCAGTTAATCACATAGAACTACTCTGGCTCTGACTAACCTATCATCCCTAAAATTAGAAAATTACTTTCCAGATAGTCTGGAAGAAAAAAAAGTTAAAAGCTCTTGAATGCTTTCTAGATGCTGAGCATTGGGCTGTCATATATATGTGTCTTATTTAGTTCTCAGAGAAGCTCTGTGAATGTCATTTTATATCCTGAGTTTTATAGGTAAGGAATCTGAGGAACAGATTAAATATTTTCTCCCTTCTTATTACTAGCAAATGAGAGAATAAGAATTGAAATCCAGTTCTTATGATTTCGAAGCCCAAGTTCTTTTCGGGCTGGCCATGTCTATTTGCAAGTCTCATTCCTTAGTTGTGCTTTACCTCTGCAGTGCCTTTATGGCATCTTTCTTTCCCCATTTTTCTTGTATATACTCAAATAAAAATTCCAGTGCTAAGGTGAGTAGCCTATGCTATGTCCTTAGAGTAGACTGGCTTCCCAGTAACCTTGCCTCAAATTATATCCCAGTTTTTGGATACTTTAAATTTTGGTGATGACAGTTTTTTAAGGAATAACAATTTGAGCAAAACAAACCTTTGAAAACTGTGATAATTCTCTCTAACGTATGTGAAGTATTTCTTACATACCACACTCAGTGCTACAAGTGTTATGTCTCGTGATCACATTCCAATTTACATATGAGGGACTGAAACTCAGAGAGGTTCAGACACCTGTTTAGAGTCACTCAGCTGGTGCCTAGTGGATCCTGGGTGTAGCTCTGGTATACTTCTGCTCAGTGTGCTTTTGATGTCTGGAACCTTAGAATTCATTCTCCTAGTAGCCTGTGGATAGAAGGATGATATTTCCTGCTTTTGCACACATTAATAAACCCACTTTCTAGAGTAGGAAGTAGATGAGTGAATGTAAAGAAAAGTACAGGTACAAAGTTAGGTATAACGAGCAAGAAAGAATCTGTGATGAGTATGATGACTACATCCTAAAGATTCTAATGCCAAAGGTGTTTGATTGTTCATGCTTTATATTCATTATCTGTCCTATTAGTGCGGATCATAATGAAAACTATAGATTGTTTTCCCTCAAGTGTGTGAAGAAATAATCTCTAGCAGGTTATGATTGCCCTTTGGGAAGGTTAATTCTCAGGGATAAGTGAACAGATCCTATCAAACCATTTCCTGTTTAGTTTCTCTCCTCTCCTTTCCTAATCTTTCTTATCTCTGTTCTTCCCTTCTACAGTCTAAGCCTACAAATATAGCTCAGGTAATCTGGAGGTGTGGCAAGGACAGACTCTGGGAAAAATAATAATGAACACATTTAAGGGACAGCAGGATGGACCCCTTGGAATCCTGTGTTGGGGCAGCATTCATGGAGGCAGAATCTGTCTTCTGACAGAGCACCCAGCTTCACACAGTGGAAGTATCTGCCGGTCCTCTCAGATATCAACTATAAAGTTTCATCACTGTCTAAGTTCATTTTATGCTGCTAAAACAGAACACCTGAGATTGAGTAATTTATAAAGAACCAAAGTTTATTTGGCTTATGGTTCTGGAAGCTGTGAAGTACAAGAGCAGGGTGCCAACATCTGGCAAGGGTCAGCCCATGGTGGAAGGCATCACATGATGAGCAAGTGTGCAAGACAGTGAGAAAATGGAGGCTAAGAGTTCATCCTTTTTCTTAGGACGCACCGCTGTGATAACCCACTCCGTGGAATGGCCATGTGATTATGGCCTTAATTCACTCTTGAGAGTGAAGCCCTCATGACCTAATCACTTCTTAAAGGCCCCATCTTTTAATACTGCTACAGTGACAATTAAGTTTCCAATACATGACCTTTGGGGGACGTATTCAAACCATAGCAGTCAGGCCACCCCAAACGTTCAGGTCCTCCAGTGAGAGGGGAAGGGTGGGGGATATGGGTGATCAAGGTGATAGAATGAGTGAATGGAGAACAAAATTCTGAGCATTTTTTATTCTGAAATGTAAAAGTAATCAATTTTAAGAAAGCTTAAATTCAAGGAGATTAACTTCATTGATCATAAGTTCTCACATTTACATGGCAAGGTGAGTTTTCTGAACCAAAACAACCCCAGGATGACTTTAGAAATGTTGAAAAAACCACAGAATTATAGTCCATTGCACAGCAAGCATTCACTTACTCGATGTTGAATTAAAAAAGAAAGGAAGGACATTTTTCAAGGAACATGGTGTTGCAGAATTGTGAGAGATGTTATCAAGCATTTGATCTAACCATTCCATTTCACAGACATGGAAACTGATTACTTATCCAAGAGAATTTAAGTAGCTAGTAGCAGTACTGGCATAGGATTCATGTTTCCTAACTCTCAGTTTAGAACGTTTAAAAGCCCACCCAGTATATAATTCTTCGGATTAGTATCTGAGTTGTTGTTAAATAAGCAAATCTTGTGGGTTCAAGTATTTAGCCAGGTCATTCCATAATTTTTCTCATTACCTTTCTTACGAGCGTATTTAGTGACTGATTGAATGAGCCGGCTGAGGCTCCCTTATATTTGTATTCAGCCTTCCTATAAGGAGTTTATGTATTTTCTAGTGAAGGGAGTATAGTTTGGAGGTTAAGAGCACAGATTCTGGAACCAGGCTGCTGAGTTTGAATTCTGATTTTGCCAATTATAATTCTGAACTTGGACAAATTCACTTTTCTGTGCCTCCGTTTGCTTTTCTATAAAATGGGGAGGGTAATGGCTCTTTTCTCATGTGCTCAATTGAGAATTAGATAAGATATGTATAAGTGCTTTAGACAATAACTAATGCATACTAGCTAACATTTATTAAAAATTAGCCATAATATTGAATATCTACAATAATAATTCATAATCTGCTTATATTCAACTGACATATGAGTGGTATAGTTCAGTAAAATGCTTTGATGTCACCACTAATGCAGTACAAGTAGGAAATACTTTTCTGATGCATGGTAGATCTTTTTGTTTAAAAGTTTGGAAAAACCCAATGTTTCTTGTGGGGTGGATAGATAACTACGTAGGTTTTTTTTTTTTTTTTTTTTTTTTTTTCCCCCCCCGAAATAGTGCTGTGCTGAAAAATTATATACTATTTCTATGTAAGGAAATATTATAAAAGTCTTAGCAGAAACACTTTATGTATACTTATTGTTAAGATATTAAGAACATTTTAGAAAGAAAAACATAATATTACTAATCCCGCCCTGACTGGCCTAGTTTCATTTTTATGTTTCTTTTTGTTCTTTACCCATATATGTGCATGTTTTGCAGGCTTTCTCATATAGAAACTGAAATTCATTTTCACTTTACATTGCATGTACTTCTGCTTCCTGTGTTGTCATCATAGATTTTCTTCTTTAATGCTGTAACCTGTCTTATTACCACATTTTACTTACTTGCCTATTAATATAAATTAAGATTGTTTCCAACGTTTTGATATGGCAAGAGAAACCTCTTGTAGGAAACCCTTGTTTGGAATTTTCTCTACCTTCCCACCCAACTGCACTCCCCATTTAGAGAAATGGGTACTAGCTGCCATTTTGGATGCTAGTTGCCGGTTTGAGTTTATTTTTCCTCCCAATTCTCTTTCACTTTTTAACTTCTGCTTTACTCTCTTGAATGTAAGATTCAACTACCTATCAAAGTTGTGAGTTTGTAGGGACATCTTTATCCTTGACTACAGGTCTTGATACTGATCCTGAATTTGTGTGTTTACCACATGTCCTGTAAGGCACATATTGCAGATCTTGGACCTCTTTGGTGGGCAGAGTGAGGGCATGTGGAGGCACTACTCAGCGCTATTAAAAATCAGAAGCTACTGTGCAAGTGAATGATCTGGCAAGCCTAACAACGGCTCCTTGTTTCACAAATATGAGTCACTCCTAGTTTTACACTGTAGATAAAATACCCTTAAAGGGACAATAAAAACCGCAAGAGGTAGACTTAGTAAGATGTTGAGTAGATGTGTTTGTGTCTCCCTCCTTCCCAACTTTTCTAAATCCTGAGGTTTTTGTGCAGTGCTGAAGTCTTCTGGGGGCTTAAGCAAACACAGGCAGTAAAAACACATCAGAATGGAAAGATAGTCCCCATTAGTTCTTTTTGCCAAATTGAGGTAAAGTGCCCTTTAAATAGGAGATAATTCTTTGACAGATAATTAGCTTGTCTTCCTTGATAAAATACATGAATTAGTTGAGTTTATTATAATTAATTTTGCCTATTATGTAAAAATCTATTCATGTACACTTATTAGGTGAATCTCTTCATTCCTACTTTGAGGGTGGCTAGAAAGCCCCATTTCTGCTCCAGTGATAATAGAAAGAACTGGATGAATGCTGTGGTGATGGCATCCATGAAGCCCTCTCTTACAAAGATTGGGAGGAGCTGAATGTGGGATATCACTATTAAAAGACACAGAGATTTCATATTAATGTATGCATTTATTAAAACAAACTTTGAGAATACTTTTAGGTCTGAGAATGAGATGCTACAAAGTTACCTAAATAATTACCTTGAAATCAATCTCTTGCTAGTGATATTCTTCTGGCTTCCCAATGTGGAGCTTTTTCCAGGGAGTGGCGTGAGTGATTGGCTGGGTGCAGCTAGCTGTTGGCTGGGCAGTGGCTGTGGGAGGTAGCCTGAGAGGGCATGGAACAGTTGCTCAATGACTCAATGAGTCAAAGCTCCTCTCTGCAGTTTTTCTTTCCTCCACTCCTTAAGCCATTCTGAGTTTCTTCAGGCATCCCCATGTATCTACGCACTGCTTTTGGGGTGTCTTTTCTCATTCAAAGCTATTGTCATGGCTACTTGATTTGGCTCATATTAAAACATGTGCTGGGAGATGTGGGAGTGCTGAAATAAAAGAGCATGCTATGGTTAATCCATCAGAGAGCGTCTCTTCCCCAAGTTGAAGTGTTTCTTTTCCTGAAAAGAGTGGCTATTTGATGATGTTCCATGGGAACTGCATGACTTCTGGTGTAGTGTGGCTTATAGCACCTTAGGTTTTAGTCATTGGTCACTACCTCTCCACGTGCATGCACACACATTCACATGCAAACAAATGCATATTTTAGTTAACATTTGTAGAATGGGAACAATTATGACACTGAGCATTAACTCATTTAATGGGGATAGCAATAGTATTATTAAATCTACCTGTAGTGTCCAATATAGTAGCCTTGCCGCAAGCCAAACGTGGCCATTGAGCACTTGAAATGGGACCAGTCCAAATGGAGATGTGCTGTAGATGTAAAATATATAGTAGATTTCAAGACTTTATATAGAAAATAATGTAAAATATTTCATTAGTAATTTTTTGATATTGACTCTTGAAATAATATTTGGACATGTTAAGAAAAATATGTTAGCAATATTTTACCTGTTTGTTTTTACTTTCTTGAATGCAGCTACTGGAAAAAAATTCTTGTTATTATAGTAGCCTGAATCACTTGTCTATCAAATGTTGCCAATCTCAATGTGGTAATAACTGTTATTATCCCCACTTTTTAGGTGAGGCAGTTGAGGCTGAGAGAGGTTAGGTAAGTTGCCCAAGGTCTCACAGCAGAATGCCAAATTCAGACCTGCCTGATTCCAGAGCCCACACTCTTCATCATTAAGAAACTGTTGTATAATAGAGAATTTGTCTGGCTGTTGTCCTCAGTTCCTGGGAAATAATTTCTAAACCTTTGGAACTCCCCGAATGTTAGGAGTGTCTTTGTTGTGCATGATGAGCCCCTTGGATCACACCTGTGTTTATGTTAATGAGATGACTCAGGACAAGAGTTTGTCATCAGAAAGACATCCACATGATTAGAAGTTCAGGGCTTTGTATTAGTTCATCTTCCTCAGCAGAGGAGAGTGGGACTGAAGATTGAGTTCAATCATAATGCCAATAATTTAATTAATTATGCCTAAGTAATGGAATCCCAGTAAAAACTCTGGACACCAAAGCTCAATTAAACTTCCTAGTTAGTGAACACATTGCTGTGTCAGCAGGGTAACGTGTCCTGATCCCACAGGGAGAGGGCCTAGAAGTCCCATATACAGGACCCTCCCAGATACTGCCCTGTATGTGTCTTCATCTGGTCTTCCTGATTTGTAGCTTTTATAATAAAGCTATCATAAGGATAGGGCTTGCATTCTGTGAGTCATTCTAGTGAATTATCAAACCTGAAGCATTGTAGAAGCCACAGAATTTATAACCAGCTGGTTAGAAATGTAGGTGGCCTGGGAACCCCTGAACCTGTGGCTAGAGTCTGGAAGTGACAGCATTCTTACTGAGACTGTGGCCTTAACTTGTGGAGTCTGCATTGACTCTGCTTAGTCAGTTTCAGAATTATATTGCAGTATTGCAAGAATAGACTGCCTTTTATTTGGATGTATGTATTAGGAAAACAGCAGCTGAGAGAGCTAAGTGCTGCAGCTTAACTTGCTTATCTCTGTAACACCATTTCCTTGGTGACAATGGCCATTTGCATTCTAGACTTGGAAAATGACTCAGTCTTTGAGCAACTGCTTTTGACCACTAGGATCAGTTGGGAGGCAGGCAGGCCTCTGAGACCTTCATACTCAAAACCCTTCAGGCTATAGTCTCTTGGGCCTCTCTATTTCATCTCCCAGTTAGCATCATGTTAGTGGTGGTAACAGAGATATGTGTTGGCCCCTCTTTGGTACCAGGGATTCTTAAATGTTGGTTTTGGGATTGAGATCTTCATGGGAAGCTGACACAGGGTGATACTATGGGTAAGGAATATTTTGATTTTTTTTTGTTGTGTTTTTTAATCATTTGCCTTGTCTGGAATTACTCTTTTGTGGTATGTCCTATTACATTTCATAAACAAGGTATTTAATTCAACTGTTGCTTTTTCTTTTGGGGCTTTTGTTTGAATTTTTAAGCCAAGATCCATGTGTTTTATTTATTTTGGTTTAGTTCCTTCATTCCTGCTTAAAATAGACACTGCCTCTTGTCTGTGGTCCTGGTAACCACTACTCTTCTGTTTCCTGCTCAGGCCCGGCCCATGTTCTGCAAGGCCCTCTTAGGTCACCAGCTCCTAGAAAGTTGACTCCTATGAGTACCTCTTGGGGCCACCTTAGAATGCAGATTTCTAGGAAAAGTCCAACATGAACTCTGCAGTTATTGGGAGGAAAGTTTCCTTCACCAGTGAAAACCAGGAATAAAGCAAGATTTTGGAATGTATAAAACAGGACTCTTTCGAAAAGAAATCCGTATGACTTGTTTTTTCTAACACGGGCCAGCCCTGGGCACTTTTCATCTGCCACCACACCAGACCTGCTCTTCAGAGGTGTTCAGCTTTGAGACTATGAACAGTTCACACCAGATAACTATGAGGCAGTGTTCTCTGCCACTGAATGACTGTGGAAGTCTCAGTCCCAGTTTCTGACAGGGGGAGAGCAAATTCATCAGGACCAACTGAAGAGGGACAGAACATGAGGCATTCACTTCTCACACAGTCCCTGAGCGTCTCACCTTCCAGAAGACCAGAGGCTTCAGGGCCCTTTTTCTACCTTTCAAGAGCATTATAGTGTGCTATTGCTTTTGGAGAGATCTAGGGCTGTAACAGCCCTTATTTTTAGAAAAGAGAGAACTAACTCCTGTGTTTGAAGAAATAGCTCTTATGATATGATCGTGTGGTTTCACATGGTCTTAAGGTCAAGTAACTTGCCCAAAGGTGCACAGTTAGTAAGAGGGATAAGAGGAACCCCAAATTACTGATTTCAGATCCAGAGTTGTATCCCTTCAAAAGGAGATAGAAGAAACAGGGCCACCCGGGGGTGGTGAAGATACTGTCGGAATCATCTGTTACTGCTTACCACATTTAAGTGAGAGGGCCAGCAAGCTCTTGGGAGGGCCCACCTAGATCTTAGCTTGTGTATACCCTATACTGACTACTGTGCCCCCATTTCATATTTAGTGCTTAATAAATGCATATTAAACTGAATTGACGGCCCTTCCTACTGCCCAGTGACATCCCTCAGGGTGAGTTTCCCTCCTGAGTCGTCTTCTCTCTTTCGTGACTACCTTCCATCCATCTCTACCATTCATCACTCATATAGAATGTCCAAGGAGTAGGGGCGAGGAGAGATGAGAAGGGGTAAGAGGCCACCAAGTGTGATTTGCCTTGGATCTGAGCCCTCCCTGGAAGGTGCCCATTTATCACATTTAAGGGAGGCCCAGCACCCCTGTAAATTGCCTCTTCCTCATAAGCCTAGTCAGCCCTCCTTCCCAGCCTTGGAATGCCAGGATTTATAAATCCTTGTGCTGAATTCACCCGGCCAGTCCTGCACCTGCCTGTGTGAGTTACAGCTGGATGGCATTGTTCAGATCAATCTTCAGTGTGTTCTGAAAATGTTTCTTCTGCCAGTCCTGTCACTGAATTTCCCTAATGTTCTTTCCTCTTTTCCCTCATTAGATTTATCTTTGGGGATAATTTTTTCAATCAAATCTTGCAAATACATAGCATAGTGCTGAACAGCATATAACAGATGCTTTACAATAAACTGGTCCTCTCTCATCTCATTGCAATGTTCACTGAATCTAAAAATATTTAATGAGCACTTACTATATACAATTCAGATGCTAAACAGTGAATACTTAGAATTTCTATTAATAACTACAATGTAGTAGCTGATTTAATTCTTGCAATAACTATTGTTGCCTGTTAGTACTATTATTAGCTCCATTTCAGGGTACAAAGAGGTTAAACAGCTTTGTCAAGATCATACTGGAAAGTTGTGGAGACAGTCTGGCCCTAGTGCACCAAACCATTATACTCTATTTCCTCTAAGACAAAGAACATCTTGATTTTCTTGGGGTCCACATTTTTTTTTTTTTTTTTTTTTTTGAGACGGAGTCTCGCTCTGTCGCCCAGGCTGGAGTGCAGTGGCCAGATCTCCGCTCACTGCAAGCTCCGCCTCCCGGGTTCGCGCAATTCTCCTGCCTCAGCCTCCCGAGCAGCTGGGACTACAGGCGCCCGCCACCTCGCCCGGCTAGTTTTTTTGTATTTTTAGTAGAGACGGGGTTTCACCGTGTTAGCCAGGATGGTCTCTATCTCCTGGGGGTCCACATTTTAATAAGAACAATAAACAGGGAAGAAATAAATAGGTAACTTCAGATAGTGATAAGTGTTCTGAAGACAATGAAACTCTTAAAAACTTCATGATATGAAAAAAGAGATTTGGAAGGGTGGCTGTAAACTGAATGTCAGGGAAGACTTTTCTGAGAACACATCTGGTCTGAGGTCTGAATCACCTATGTGAGTCTAAAGAAAAATAAATTTTTCTCCTACCATACTTTCAGAACACCTCTGTGGATGTTTCCCCCCTACACACAGAGCAGTTCTCTAGCAGACACCAGCAGAATGTCTTACAACTTAATTTTGACTCTACCTGGTGTTAGCCTCAGACCCCACAGGTTGAGGGCTCAGTCCTACAAGATTACCCCACCTTTCCAACACTGGTTATAAGTCAGTATTTCTGAAGCCCCCTCCCTGGGTCCCATTAATTTTCTAGGACAGTTCACAGAACTCAGGGAAATGTGTTTACACATTTATTATAAAAGATATTACAAAGAATATAGATAGATAGTCAGATGAAGAAGATGGATGGGGTTTATGGAGGCTTCATTACATAGGCAAGATTAATTACATCATTGGTCATTGGTGATCAACCCAACCTTCAGTCCTTGTCTCCTCCCTGGAGGTTTGGGGGATGGGGCTGAATGTCCCAACCCTTTAATTACGCTGTTTTCTTTCTGGTGACCAGCTCCCTTCCTGGAGCCATTTAGGGACCCCCAGCCACTAGTCATCTCATTGGCATTCAAAAAACACTCATAACTTCAGAGATTCCAAGAGTTTTAGAAGCTATGCTACAGGAACCAGGGGCAGAGATCAAATATATATTTTTTCATATCACACTGTCACAGTGAGGATCTACAGCAAGGGAGTTCCCGGAAGAAGGAACAGCAAATGCAAAGGCCTGGAAGTGGGAAGCAGAGCACCCAGACTTTACACACCCTCTGACAGCTGATTTTGTTCTTGCCATTGTTCATTCATGTCATATCATACCATATTATATCATATATATCATGTATCATATGCTTTATCAATGCTATACTGAAGTTATAGAACACCAGAGTTGGGAAAAACTTAAAGATTACCCTAAGTCCTGATTGTATATGGGTGGCAAAAGAGGTCATAGAGCTAGAACCCAGTGTCTCTTTAGTGTGGAAGGAAGGGCTGCCCTCTGAGTCCTTGCGGTCAGGGCTTCTGTTACCTTGCGCAAAGTTAGATATGGCTTCAGGAAAAATGGTTGAAAGTCTGATGGTGCCAGATATGGGGTGCATCCCAGGTCAGTGCTTCATTCCACATGCCCCAGGTTGAACTGACCATTACTTGGCTGGTCCTCCACTTAGCCTCAAGTCCACATTGACAATGTGTAATTCCAGCCCACCTCCTCAGAGACAAGCAGTGTTTTTAATTGTTTTGTTTTGCCCCTAATCTCAGAAGGTAGTCACCCAGGCAAGGACATGCTAGCCTTTTTTTTTTTTTTTTAACCCAATGTAACTTTGTATGTCTCTTAGTGCATGGAGACCTCACCTTCCTTCGGGTGGACCTGTCGAAGCTCAGCCCTCATGGTATGGTGTGATCATTGGACATGGCTGAATCCATGTTTAAGGACAGCCCATGCCTTTTCTTTCTGGAAGTTGATCCTTTAGTACTCAACCTTGCTCATTATATTCGCCAAATATAGAATCCAGCTCAGTGACTTGAGGAAGTTGTTGCTATGTCTTTTGTGAAGTGGAAACATGGGTTCAGGAAAACAATTCAAATTTCGATACTGACATTTGATCCTTTCCCCTACCACTTCCTGAATTCCCTAAGCCACAACTCCTTGACCTCCAGATCCTACTGAAATACACAGTTATAAATGCCGTTTGTTGGACATGGGGGTTTCATTCAAAGCAAACTCAGATGCAGCATTTTTGGCTGGGCACTTCCATACATGATTTTAGCAATGGAACCCTATCCAGGCTTCACTTGTGTAACTTTGCTAGCTTCCTGCTTTCCCCCACCCCTCCTGTCACGGATGTATCTAGAGGACCTTTTGTGAATGCAACTTCCAATGGGAATGTTTCACAGTAGAAATATGCTCTCCTGTGAGGCTCGTGCGTGACATTTCTGAAGATTTATTTAATTGGACTTTACTTAAATCCCATTGGGAAACATACTTTTGCTGTGAAGCTGTGATGTGTTTAATTTGGGGTCTAGGATAAATGTTGGTCCTCGGGGTGGATGGTTGAGCAACAGTTTTCCTTTTGTACAGTGGGCTTGTTTAATGAATAGCTTTACTAGGCTTTCCTCTGTTTGTTTGTTTAGCAGTGCTCCATTATTTAAACTTCTGCACTGAAAGGCAAGAATGTTTTCCCTCTCTTTAGAGAATTAAACAATAATGCAGAATATCTGGTTGAGCTCTTGGGAGAAATATGGTTTTGTGTTTTATAGCACTCTCCTCCTGTTAACATTCCTCTCTCTGCAGCCTCCCAGGATGATCTCATGGATTTTTCCCCCTCCTTTAATCCGTCTTGATGGATTAACCAGTATTAAGTTTGAGACCAGTGAGCAAAAAAGGTGGAGCCCTAACATGGTATAGAGTAGCCTCCGCAGTACACAGATTGTCTCCAGCTAAAATATTCTTCTGCCCGGAAGGATGCCACATGGAGGTCATGTGCCAGTGCTGATCTGAAAGGGGGTATATCTAATGAGGAGGGAAGTGTCTTTGGGAGCTGAGTGGGCTTCTGTGCATGCATGCAGCTGGTTCATGGAACTAAGGTTCTGCAAGGCTTACTGGGCTTGCCTTTTATAGGCATGCTGGTCCTTTCAGCACACCCCCACCCCCTGCAGCCCCTGCCCCCACCACCCTGCCACCCCTACCACCCTGCCAGCCCCATTCTGACCTTGGACCATTTCTGGCGTGGCTTTAAGGTATGATACCAAGTTGGGCTGGCTCTCAGGGGCTTTGTTCTCAGGCAGCCCACAAGTTTTGGTGTGGCTCTTCAAAAGTAAGTATTATACGTTATATTTCTAAAAGTAAGCTACACTGGGAATTACAAGTGGAACTGTATTCATTTGGGCTGCTTTAACCAAATGCCATAGACTGGATAGCTTAAACAACAGAAAGTTATTTTCTTACAGTTCTAGAGGCTGCAAGTTCAAGATTGGGGTGCCAGCATGGTTAGGTTCTGGTGAAGGCTTCCTTCTTGGCGTGCAGACAGCTGTCTTCTTGCTGTGCCCTCACAAGGCAGAGAGAGAGACAGCAAGCTCTGTGTTGTCTCTTATAAAGGCACTACTCCCATCACAGGAGCCCTCCCCTCATGACCTCACACTGGGGATTAGGGCTTCAGCATACGAATTTGTGTGTGTGTTTGAATGTGGGGAAGAGAGATACAATCAGTCCATAGTGGCCACAAAAAATGCATTCAGAAAAGGAAAGGGTATGAATTTTGCCCAGGATTTGGAGTGTAGGTAAGTTGCACCATTTGGTAAATCAGTGCGTTCTCTCTCTCTCTGTTTCTTTTCCCCTCCCCCTCCCTTTTCTTTTCAAATACATATTGATCACCTGTTGTGGACTTTGGAACACTCACGAGCTTCCCACTGAACTCAGAATAAAACCTGTCTAAGATGCCCTGTGAGGAGGGTCCCTGCCTCCCTACCTCCCCGTCTCCTAGAACTTCCCCCCGCCCACCTCTTGCCCAGTCATTGTGCCTCCCCACATTTGGCTCCCTTGAGTCACTCAGAGACCCCCTGAGTTCTCTGCCTTTCCCAGTGTGGTGTTCCCTCTCCCTCTGTTCTCCTGGATTCTGTCTCCTCTCATACCTCAGAGAGACTGTCCATGAACCCCAATCTAATTAGTCCCCTCTCATAGCACCCAGGAACTGGAGAGCAGCTTCCATTATGTCTTACCCTAATTTGTGACTGCCTTCTGGAATCTGTGTTTATGATTCTCATCTGTCTCCTCCTGAGGGAGTGGGGAGGGGCGGGGAAGGGGCCTCTGCAGCATGTCACTTACCTCCTCAACTCCCAGAATGTTTGGGGAGGGTTTGACCTTAAATACAAGAGATTATAACAGTGAAAAATGTGTTAATATAACTGGCGTGTCTGTTAACAAATCCCAGACTTGATATGAGTGTTTATGGTGTGCCTTTCTCCCTGGGAACTGGTTGGTCTGTGCTAACATAGGTAAAGTTTAGACATGTACAGTTAGAGAAACCAGAAAGAAAACTGAACTTGCAAGTTTTCAGGAACATGGGGGCTGGAACTTGGCTGTCTTTCTGTCAGCCCCTGACCCCTCACCCCCAGACTGGATCTTGGTAGGTACCCTTCTTAGCCATTCACTTGATTGAAGCCCAAAATCCTTTCCTGGAAAGCAAAAATACTTTTATTTTCTTTAGTTGGCATTTTTGTCAGTGAGAATGGAGCTCAATAGAAGTAGATAAAATCCTGGTGGAAAAAAAAAAAAGGGACTACACAGGCTGGGAGGAGGGTGTATGGATGGAGGGGACAATTGGATCCACCAGAAACATCTGTTCTGACCCTTCCATTCCAGACTAGGCTTAAGGGAAAGCAGAAGGCACTTCCCTGCCCCTCTGGCAGAGGGACTGACATGAAGTCAACCATGCCCGCACCGTGTCTTCAGATGGTTCTTACGGAAACCTTTGTGAGACAGAATGGGGAGGGTGAGTTAAAGATGGTATTCTCTGCACTAGCAGAGCCTTACTGTGTGTCTGGCTGGCAGGAATGAGTACTCAATCACTCTTCCCAGCCCACCTTTGACTTTTTAAAAATAGGTCTAACAAATATTCTGTGGATTCGTTTGAAATTCAAGCAGCAAAATGTATTCCAGGTAGAATGCCTCTCTTTCATTTTTCTTCCCATCTACTGCTGATGGATTTATGAGAGACAGAGAAGGTGGAGGGAGAGGGAGAGAAGGGTAGAAGAGGGGAGATGTCAGGGACAGGGAGGGAGAAGAGGCAGAGGGGAGGGGAGGGAGGAGGGATCAGGGTAGAGGAGGAAGAGCCTGGGAGAAGAGGTGAGGGAGAGAAGAGAGGAGAAATGGGCAAGAGGGATAGAGACAGAGACCAAACCCAAGGCCCCGGTGGGAAGAAACCAGAGTCTTAGAGTCTCACTGACTTCTGCAAAACCTGAGGGGGTTCCTGGCTCTGGGAACTCTTGAGATCTTAACAGTTCAAATCTGGCTCACATAAAAGTCATCTGCTCATTAAACTAACACAAAGCTGTTTAATTGTTGTCTTTGTGGAAAATTACATGACTGTCATCAGCTGTTGCTTCTGGCAGTGCTTTCTGTTCTAATGTAAATAAATGAGGTAACAGATTTAAAGAAACAGGCTGTATTTACATACTTGGAGGTATCCTCTCAAAACAATCTTTACATACTTGGAGGTATCCTCTCAAAACAATCTGCCTGTGTTATTCAAATACACACAAATTAAACTTGTGGTAGCTCAAACATTGGTTATTCATTAAAGCCTTAAAATCGAAATGGTAGGAGGGGGGCAAGAGAAGTGTACTTTCCTTCAAGGGGTAGGAACCAGAGGCTGACTTTTCTGTGTGGACTGAGCTACTCCAGCCTGCGGAAATATAATCTCCAGCTCTTTTCTATACCAATTCTGTCCTGAGGCAACTTCTGAGCCAGGAGGGGAGGGTGGTGGCAGCAGAGGGGAATCTTTAAAGCTCTGATAAAAACTTTCCAGGGTCAGCATTTCTTGGAAGGCCTCCAATTAAACTTTATTTTCAATTTTCATAAATCACAATTCCTAAATCATTGGATGTTTCTGACTCAGTTCACTTTTTTGAGGTAAATATGTGGGCAAGAATTTTTTTAAAAGTATTCCTATTGAGGGCATGGCAAAGGTTTTTATCAAACAAGGAAGGGAACAGTATATTCGAAAATATAAAAAAAAACCCACAAGACCCCTCCGATAAACAAGTTAATGACTGGAAAAAGTAGAAGTATATGGAACAAAAAATCGAGAAGAAAGCACATTGCTAATTATACAAAGATTAGGAAGGAGCAAAAGTGACTGTTTTAGTTCTTGGTAAGTGTCATCATCAAGTATTAGCTTATTTCTGGAATGCTGGATTTTTTAATGTTGGGGTGGGAGGGACGGGACATGATCTGAGAGAAACAACAGTAACTGTTGAAGTGGTTACCTTGTCTGGGTTAAATAACTGGGGTTTGTTGTCTCACACCAAGAAAATTTAGGACATGGACACACAGGAGTTTAGGAGCAGAGGCTTAATAGGCAAAAGAAAGAGAAAGGAAAACAGCTCGCTCTTTAGTGAGAGAGAGGGGACTTCCCAGAGGAAAAAGGCCGGCTGGTGGTGGATGCACCAGATTTTATAGTCTGGCTTGTGGAGGCGGTGTCTGATTTATGTACGGCTCACAGATTGGTTTGACCAGGTGTGAGGTTTACACAGCACTCTGGGGAGGGTGGTCACCCCACCCTAAACTTATTATGCAAATGAACTCTCCCTTTGCCTGGCGCCATCTTGTCTGCTCCTTACCTTACATGTGGCTGGCAGAGAAGGGAAGATGGAGCCTCCATTTTGAACATGCCTAGTCCCAGGTAATTCTTTCCTACTGGCATCCACCCGTGCAAGCTACCAGTTTGCTTGTCTGTGTCTGCAGCTCGACTTTACAGGCTACTCTTTGTTAGAAAATGATTTGGGGCTTCTCTTCATTAAAAGGAAAACCTTAGGACTTCTTTACCCTCACTATCTGCCTAAGTAATTTCTTCTTAACTCCTGTATCACTATGATACCAAAATTATTATATGACAACAACAGAAGCAATGTCTATTTCATGGAAGCATCAGTATTCTATATTATGCTGTTTTGTCCAGACAATCCAAAGAAAAGACTACTATTAACTCAAAATTCAGGCAAATTCTGGTATCAACTTTTCAGAATTTTTTTTTCTCTTAAAATATTACTAAATACTACTTGGTTAGATGAACTAAGTAAAAATGAACAACTTTTATTATTGGAAGGTTGTTTTGGGAGGGCTATTCTGGAAGTGATTTCAGCCTATTGTTTAGCACTAGGAAAACACTAGGAAGATCTCTTTATTGTTAAGTTTTTGTAAATTATTTCCAGAAAGAAATTGACCACCTGTCTCAACACCTCTTTCCCTATAGCTCCTGTTGGTATCTAACACATCAGCAGTCACCTGTCTTCATGTGACTTGGGGCTAATTCCTGTGTACAAAGGGATTTAAATAAGACTAGTCCTGCTCTCCAAGAACCTAAATTCTATTAAAGCTCTTAATTTGGAAATACACAGAGAAAAGT
Organism: Theropithecus gelada; assembly: GCF_003255815.1. Lineage (NCBI taxonomy): Eukaryota > Metazoa > Chordata > Mammalia > Primates > Cercopithecidae > Theropithecus > Theropithecus gelada. The sequence continues at coordinate 143,819,647 of NC_037668.1, forward strand.
ATATTTTAAAAGAATATGTATTAATAATGCCGTTATAGTTGTAGAGTGAGGCTGCATGTATATGTATAATAAGTTGTTGAAACTAAGTTTTTATAGAATGACTAAGAAAAACTGTAAACACCTCAACTTATTGAGAAAATTGAGGTATGAAAAAGTGTGTGTGATAACTTTTCTATATGTCCATTTCTAGAATTTCTAGAAATATACATATATTTTTAGAAAATATACCAGAAATGTATTTTTGGCTATTTGATACGCCTAAAAAAAGTCTTTTTTTTTTTTTTTTCAAGGCTTCTAAAAATCATAGACATAAAGAACTAAATATAATGAGGTTTTCAAGGGCGACCACACTAACCACCAGCGCCAACCCCCATTCTGCATGCCACTTCCTCCGGCAGTGATGGAGTGTAGACTAGGCTAACAACACTAAGTACACTTTTAGCAGAGCAGAGCCACAGTGGGCTGTCCCCATGGCTCCTGCTTTGTTCTCTCTATCTGGTGATGCCCTTGTATGGGGTTGCCTCTGCAGGATGGTCTCCTTTTCCCCACTGCTCTGAAGCAACTGTACCAGCGTCAAAAGTTCATCTCTAGCAACACTGACATTGACCACTGTAGTCTCTGGTCATCTTCCTGCATCGGACTATCTCCAGTGCTAGTTAGCTTTGCTGCTCCATTTGATAATCATTCAAATAGCTGCAGGGTTTGAATGCCTTCTTAAAATACCAGGATGGCTATTGTGCACACAAAATCATTGAATCATTACGACAGACCTAAGTAGTAGTATCCTATTTTATAATTAGGGAAAGATAGACCAGAAGACTTCAATAGCTTTCAAAAAGTCACACACTTGGCATGTGGTAGACCCACTATTCTAAATCTAAGGCAAAGCTCTTTTTTTTTTTTTTTTTTTTTTTGCTGCTTTATATATCATCCACTGTCTTTTCTAGAGCTGGCTTTTAAGATATATCTGTAGATAACTGTGCTTCCTTCACACAGGAAAAAACCCATGAGTGGGGGGACTAAAATATTTTTAGATATATCTTCCTAAAAGACTTAATAATATAGCAAGCCAAATAATGTGGATGGATACTCAATGGGATTCAAGATGCCAGTATGTTGTATGTATATATCTGAAGTTTTATGTATATGTGTGTGTATTTTAAGCTTGTGATACCTCCTTGTTTATGTCTTTTCACACATAAGGCATTTCACATGTAAGCCAGACCACACTGGTTTGAGGGAAGCAGTCAAATGACGTGATCATAAGAAGACTTCTCTCTGACTCATAGCCTCCTAAATCTCTCTCTTCCCGTGAGTAAGAGAAACACTTCTTTATCTCTTGTTTCATACCTTATACCTAGTGAGACAACACTCCCATTCTCTCTGCCTCTGTTTGATAGGGCCTCCCTTCACTCTTCTTGGGAAAGAAATACAAGTTCCCTGGGGGTAAGATCATAAGACAATTTAAGTAACACTTCCTTGGGTATTTTACAGTAGCAATGATTTCAAGTGAACTTGAAAATACCCTACTGTAAAATACCCAATTCCTACTGTAAAATACCCAATCACATCTATGGAGTATAAAGAACATTTCATAGAAAACAAGAAGTAGAAATAATCTTTGTGGGTGGCGCGGGCACCCCCCCCCCCCCCCCCCCCCCCACCGCCTGCCGCCACATATTTCTCCTGTTAGGTGATATTCTGCCCTGAAACTTATGAAGTGACTCTGACCCTGTCTTTGAAGAAGATTTCAGCCTTGGCAGCCTGACATCAGCTCCAGTTCATCCAGGCTTTGTTCTTCCACAAGATTCTGGTGCTTATAGAATCTTTAGTGGCTCTGATGTTCTACTGTTTCTGTGGAGTATATCATAGCATCCATCTGTTCTTGGTATAAACAAAATAGCATCCAACTTACACCAACGTCTCTCCCACTTACAATAAAACACCTAACTCTCATGTAGCATTGTATCCATATTGAGAACTCTGTGAGATAGATATTATTATATACAAGTCACAGATATGTAAACTGAAATGCAGAGACATCAATAACTTGTTACAAGGTAAGTGATAGGAGTCAGGATTTTTAACTCAAGCAGTCTGGCTCCAGTCTATGATCTTAACTGCTATCATCAAGGTACTGTTTTACTTTAAAAGACTAGTTACTCAGTAAGAAAAACTAGGCAACAGAGAGAGGTGATCAATATGCTTATAGCAAACTGTGGAAGAGTCCAATTTTAGCCTACACCCCTCGCCCTGGTCTTTGGACATTACTTCTGTTTGCTGACCTTCAGTGAGAGTGTTCCTTAAATTTCTGGAAACAACTCACTTTCTAGCTTAGCATAAGACCAGAAAGTGCTGTCCACCTTTAGAATATAAAAATCTCTTGCTTATAGATTCTGCATTTGGATGTGGTTTCTTTAACTCACCACCTCGTGCATTGCTTCTGAATCACATTACAGAGGACTCTTCTGTTTCCAGGACTGCAGTAGCCAAAACAGCAACAGGAGCTGAAATGCATCTATAAAGAGAAGTTTCCCACTAAAACTAGAATCCATTGCTTCAATAGGACTGTCACTGAACTGAGCCTGTGTTAGCAGAAACTGGGAGGCAGTATTTCCACATACAGTTCTTTAGGGATGCTAGGTATTCTTTGTTGCTGCCATTTAGAATCAGTGTACTGACCATACTCATTTTGGCAGAGAACCTACTTTTGAGATAAGCTTTGAAAATGTTTGCTGCCCACCCCCACCCTGCCCTGCCTCACCCCACCCCAGCATTGTTGCTCATGGCTACAATATGTTTGCAGTAATAACTGCAGGCTCTTGTGCACATAGAGAAGTTAGCCACCTTGGTAGAAATTAGAGGAAGGGAAGAAAGAGGGAAGAACAGTTTTATTTTCAAAATCCAATCCTGTGGAAAAACCAGAAATGCAAAGACATAGTCTTTATTAGGAAAGCTAGCACCAACAAAGTAAAATCAGATCTATTTGTTTAGGAAAAATAGGGAGCTGCTGCTTTCTTTATGTTAAAAGGATGTTATGCAGACTTTCAAACTGCTCAGATACCTTGGTTCCTAATTCTTTTTTGTTAAATCAAATTTTAAAAGTAAAAACTCAGGAACATTAGCTTACTTATATAGAGTCTTTATAGCAAGCAGATTTTTTTTTTTTTTTTTTTTTAGAACTTTAAAATGGTAGTTTCCCAAAGTGATGGAAAGAAAAAGCACTTACAATGTGCTGGACATTGTTTTAAAGTACTGTATTAACCACTTTAATCATTACAACAGTACAGTGAGGTAGGTACTGTTATTATCCCTATTTTGTATACAGGGAAACAGAGGAATAGACAGGTGAGAAACCTGCCCAGGGTCTCATAGCTAGTGTTTGGCTGTGCTGGGGATTCAAACCCAGTAAGTACAGACTCAGTACCCCCGCGCTGAATGACTGCACTGCACATAGGGCTCTCATGGACTAGATGTTTGCATAGATCAGTTGGAATTTACGACAGGTGATAATTTGGGGGGTAATAAGACATTATTTATCGAATACCTGGTTGTGTATCAAAACCTTTACATAGCCTTCCTGAACTATGACCCTGTTGGGTAGATGATATTACATCCACTTAATAGATTGGTAAACTGAGGCTTAATGAGGGAACCTGACCTGCACAGGGTCTCACAGCTGCTAGGAGGCAGAATCATAACTGCAGCTAGGTGTGTTTGTCTCTGACCTTTGCTCTTCACCTCCATACTACACTGCTCCTGCTTTGTTTGTTAATTATCATGTTCTAATATTCTTAAATAGTAATAAATATAGCATCATCAAGGTTCCTCATTAAGTGATCAGTCACTTTGGCCTCTGGTGATATTTGATGGGGTAGGGTCGGGGGAAAGTAACTGGAAAAGAAAAACCAGATTAGCTTTACTCTTCCCCCTCCCCTCCAGCTTTCAATTTCAACCCTTCCCCAAGAGAAGAAAACAATCCTTCCTGCCGACTTCTCTGGAAAAAGCCACCACTGTGAGCTTCCACTGTTTTGTTTTACTTTAAGCACCGTCCACAGAGAGAGTTTTTAACTGCAATACGTAGCTGTGCATGAGCCTTATGGAGAACTGATGCCCAAGTTGATTAGCATACTGGCCGTTGAACAGGAGACTATTTCTTCAGACCCCTCAAGGAGAATTTCCTTGTTTACCTTATATGTTTAAATTGTAATATCTCCTTTTTCTCTCCACCCCTCCCACCTCCAAATATTATATGAACAGAGTTCCTACATGGCTTAAACATACGATACACACATACTTTTGCACATAAGCATGCTCTGTGATTTGGAGCATTCTGCATGTCTGTCTCAAATTCCCTCCTCCCCCCACTCCCCATGGTTTTTTCCCCCCATTAGGCAAATGGAAGGCCCATGCCACCTGTTAGCATTACATCATTGGCTCCCCAGAACACAGTTGCACCAAAGGCCTTAAACAAAGTAGTTCTTCTTGTATTGTTTGCACTCAAAGAGCTGATATCATGCCAACTGATGTCATTGTATGTCTTTGTGTAACTGCTATGGCAACTGGGCAGGTGGGGAGCCTCCAGCTGATGTCATTGAGAAAGGAGGTGTAGAGGCAGAATTTTAAAAAGCTGGACGCTGCTTTTTTCTGTGTGTGGGGTTTTCTAGCATTTTTTTTTTTTTAACTAGCTGCTTTTAAGACAAATTACAGCTTGAGTACCCTAAATAAGAACAGAGAGGTTTTTCCCCTGCTTTTAGAGACTTCTTTTGAATTTGTTTTGTTGTTCTTTCCTCTCATCTTATATGGAAAAATGTAACAACTGCCGCCTTTGAAGAAAAAAGTGAATTAGGTTCCCATCACAGAATCTGTGTGGAATTTGGGTTTCTGTGGAGGCAAAGCTGAGCAGATTTTAACTCTTCAGAATCCCTTTTGTGGAGGCTGTGATGATGACAATGGGTAGTTTTTATCTTATTTATTTTTTAAGTCTTCACTGGTGAAGTTATTTTCAATATTTTCTTTCTTTCTACTTCAGAATTCTGTCTTCAGGTTCAAAGTTTATTATCATAACTGCCTAGCAGAATGAACTATCATATGTAAGGGCAGAGGTTAATTCTGGAAATCAGCTGAAATTTGTATACAGCTCTTGTTTTTCTTTTCAAAAAGCTGAGGTAGGTTTTGACTTTTTACTTTCGATGAGTAAAGTGAACATAGTATTGCCCTTTGAGTTTTCTTTGGATCATAACCATACCTTAAGGAGAATATGATTTCTGTCTTTTACGCAGCCAGCTCCGGCTCCATTGGTTATGAAAAGTCATGAGACTCGGTCTAGGTTATGGTCTGGAGTTTCCCGCTGTGGTTTGTCAAAGATGAGACTTGAAATGGAGAAGAACATATGCTAGGCACAGAGGCTAGTGGACAGATAGACTTCCTGTCCTTATTGCAACATAACCGTCTCTTGTTCATGCTTTGGGTTTTCTGCCTTATCTCCTGGAACTATCAAGACAGCCACAAGCCATCTGTCTGTGAGGGTAGTAGATGTTGTGTTCTGGTGGCTTTCAGCTAATAGGAGTTTTCTACTTCCCCCTCTTTTCAAAGGGAAAGCCAGAGTGTATCCAGTTCTGTTTGATTCGAATTAGAGTTCAGTTGGCACTAATAATGTCAATCCAGATTTTATAGCACTTACATGTATATTATATAATTTGAGCTTTGTAATAATCCTTTGGGTTTATCTGTGCATGTCATTGTGTGTAAAAATATTAGCAGAAAATTTAAACAATAAACTGTGATCCATAAATTCCCTAACTTAAACAATTGTTCATTTTTTGTACAGTCCTTCAGCTTTTGTTGAATGTTTTTTACTTAGCTTTTTAAAAATTTAATATTAAACCAAAATATTTTATTTATTTTCACATCGTTTTTGCAACTACTCTTTTAAAGGCCACATAATACTCCATGGAATGAATGTAATAACTTTTTTTTCTTTTAATTTGTTTTTGTGTTTTACTTGGCCTTTTAAAAATATATATAAAACAGATAATATTGTAGTGACCATCTCCATGTATCTAGCTAACTGTCTTTGGTTAGATGATTTCCCTAAGATCCATTCCCAAAATGAGATTGCACTTGTTCAGGGGAAGATTTGCATTTTAAAAATGGAGAAACAAGCACAGTTTATAAGCTTTTTATGCTAGATGCATAACTCTTAGGAGGCAGAGCAGAGCCGTAAGCTCAAAAGTCTGCATTCACCCATCCACAAGAGGTTTCTTGATGGGTTTATGTGCCCATAAGCCTTGGAAAGTCGAGGAGTAAGCAACTGCGCTGCTCTCACATTCTGTTCTACTGAAAGTCAGGGTTGACAAATGTCAGGGACCTACATGGAGAATATGAAAAAAGATTATAAGAGCAATCCATCCCACCCCACCCTGGCTTGTCTTTTCCAAGTACTTCTCTGCTGATTTCACCTGTGGGCAATCATATAAATAATATAAATTAAAATAGTGACTACTTGCTGAGCTCTACTGTGTGCCAGGAGATGTGTTAAGTATTTTACACGTACTCATTTATCTGAGGCTCACAGTTGCACTCAAAGGGAGACGCCATCACCCTCAGCTTACAGATGGTGGAACTGAAGCACAGAGGTAAATGAACTTAAGTCATAGTGTCAGGAAATGATGGTACCCAGAGTATAATCAAGGTAACCTGTCTCTTCCAACGTTCCTGCTTGTAACCACTCTGCTGTATTGGGAGCACACTTGGCCCTCTGGGTGAGGTGAGCTATGAAGGGTGCAAGACGTGCTCCCGTGGTGCTGAGATTCCACCCGAGGAGGTCATCTGTGCCTTTCTTGGCTCCCAAAGCACAGGGTTCTATGTAGGCCACTGAGCATATGGCTCTTTGAGGCAGGTCACATTTGCAGCTGAGGAAATTGCCTGACACTGCGTGGAACTCTTTCTAGGGGAACATGCCCTCATTTGTAGAAAGAGCACATTTCCAAAGTGCTCCATGCAGTGATACTCCCCGAAGCTTGTCTTGGGTCTCTAAATGGACTTTTATTTTTTGTTTTATTTTTATTTTGTTTAAATACATATTTATGTGTGTATTTAAAATATGCTTGAGCTACAATGCAAACTCATTCTAATGGGGAGGTAGCATTTTCTGCCAGCTCTGAAATCTCAGTCACTCTCACTTTCTGTGTTTGTGTTCCAGGTGGACTTAGTAGTTTTAAGCAGAACCATGAAAACCTCTGTGACAACTCCCTCCAGCTCCAAGAGTGCCGGGAGGTGGGGGGCGGCGCATCCGCGGCCTCGAGCTTGCTACCTCAGCCTATCCCCACCACCCCTGACATCGAGAACGCTGAGCTCACCCCCATCTTGCCCTTCCTGTTCCTTGGCAATGAGCAGGATGCTCAGGACCTGGACACCATGCAGCGGCTGAACATCGGCTACGTCATCAATGTCACCACTCATCTTCCCCTCTACCACTATGAGAAAGGCCTGTTCAACTACAAGCGGCTGCCGGCCACTGACAGCAACAAGCAGAACCTGCGGCAGTACTTTGAAGAGGCTTTTGAGTTCATTGGTAACTGTCTCCCATAGGGAATTTTCATCCTCTGCCTTCCTTTTCCCTCCGGCTCTTGCTTTGATATCAAGTTCAAGGTTTATTCCTATGTTGCAAAAAAAAAAGCTGCCCTGGAGTTTCGAAGGGCTCTGCTAACTGAAACAGCCTAAGCATTCTCCTAAGTCATAGCCTGTCAAGTGTATCCAAGCCATCAAGATGGATATAAAAGGGCAGTAATTGAATTTGTTGGGATCCGTTCAACTAGAAATCCTCATCCCTCAAGTTCTCAGTGAAATAGTGGTAGGAGTTAGCATTTATGTGCTCTATAACCAGAAAAATGGATGGAAAGTAAGGAATTGGAGGTCAGAGCTGGTGCTACTGCTACTGGATCTACTAGCGCCCTTCAGCACCTTGGAAGCAACATCTAGTGAATATGACACCCCTTCCAAACACACCCATGCCTTCCGGTCACCCTACTAATCCTTATTCATCCAGCATAAGAGCAGATGGTACTAGCTTTCCTTTGACAGTCTGCCCCAAACTCATTGAACTAGGAAAGATCAGGTTGTGTAGACAGAGTAGTTCCCAAGGAGGAAGTTTTAGCAACAGCAGGCTTTAATCCCCAGAAGGAAGCAACTATCAGCCTAATCCTAATCCTAATTTCTGCAACTTTTATAGCCCCAAACTGCTATAAGACTCAAAATATCATTTTAGGAACACCTGCAATATAGCAAAACTCAACATTTGTTTTTGTTTTGTTTTGTTTTGTTTTTAAGTAACTTCAACTTTTATCACCATAAAGGGGTGGTCTAGTACTTTTCCTAAATATTACAGCAGGTTGTTATTCCAGGAAGAATACAGTTAAGTGGAGTGGGGTGTTCCTTCGCCAGAGAAAAAAAACAGCCTTAGGTTTAACAGCCACTGGGGTCTGGTGGATTTGCTGTAGTGTTGACATCTGCGGCCATGTTGCCAAGCTGTTTTCCTTGCTAATTATGCCGTCAGCACAGGACCACGGAATATTGAGTCTGAAAGGAAATTCAGGGTGATCACTGAACTTAGAGAAGGAAAGTGACTTCTCTGAGGTCATAAGAATTCTAGTGTCCAAGAAGGGGCCAGAATCCAGGGTTTTTGACCCAAGCCTGAGGCCTTTTCACAACATACTAAGGTGATGTTTCTGATGCCCTATTAAGTAATTCCCAACTGGCAAACTGAGGATGCAGAGATACTGCAGATTCTTTATTAATAAAATCTGAGCCAAACCTGGAACTCTGAGGAAGAAAAATTTCTCAACAAGCAGATGAGGAACTTCTGGTTGATACATGGTGTTATGACTGAGATTCCATCTGACTTAATTCCAGTTGGAGGAAGTTAGGAAATTGTTTTCTATTTAATGACTAGGGTAAGATATACTTGTTCTAAGAGGATTTCAACCAAAGCTCTCACATCTCACATTCCTTATAGATTACTCAGGCTTACCTGCCTTTTTTTTTTTTGAAAGGAAACGAGACCAATAACAAATAGCATTCAGCCCAAAGAACAACTCCAAATCACAACCTGCATAGGCACAATTTTATTTTCATCGCTATGTTATTGGATAAACTAAAATCTTACAGTCTTGCGTTAGGAAAAACACAGCAGGTTTTATAAACATAATAGCTTTCACTGAGAGTCCAATATAAATTAAGCAGCATCTAAGTTTAGTGTTTATGCCAGTTTGTTTATTCCTGAATCAAGTGTGTGTAGTGGAACCAGTGGTCCAGCCAGGCACTTGGAAGCTCATTCTCTCATCACCATGCTTTCTGGTCTTGACTTGGAGCTAAATACTATACACTGAAGGGAAAAGGTTGAAAAAGAGAGATGCTTACTTTTCTTGAAATACTGTTGACTATGAGAAGTAAACCTCATCTGTAAACTTTTAAGATGAAAATTTACGTCAGGTTTTTTTTTTCCTTGGTCCACTGGTGGCTAGCCAGTAGATGTAGTTTAGGTGAAATCGCTATTCTCTCTACTCCTTCTCCTTCCCTACCTGTTTATCTAATTGGTGTTCCTTCAAGGAAGCTTGCTTAGGGATGCGTTAGAGTCTAGAAATGTCGTTAAGAATCTGTTCAGGCAGTGCCCACACGCTATTGTCCTGAGCTTTTAATATATCCGAAAACTTAGCAAGTCTTCCTCTTTCAATTGCTCTGGATTTTGAACCATTGCTGGGATTCCTCCATCTTCTACATTATTGCCACATTGGAATGTCATATGTGGATGCAAATGGGGTTGAACGCTTGAGAGGTGACACCCTGGGCCTGTATGCTACTGGCATTTAGTTAACTTTGCAACAACTGGATTTTCTGGGGAGAAGCTGAACATAGCATGTTTCTAGTTTAGCTTTATTCCTTTAACCTTAATCAGGGTTTAGTAAGACTAAAACTCTTATCCATTTAATTCCCATTCCTGTACAGAGCAATTCTATAGAATAAAGAAAGTGTTTTTTCTCTATTACAAGTGAGAGAGTTGTTGTTACTAGCTTTGGGTTTGTTAAGTCACACAACCAAAAATTGGAATTAACATCCTTAATCCAAAGAGGAACTGTTATATATATATAACATATATATACACACACACACATAGACACATACACATACATATATATATATGTGTGTGAGTGTATATTTTCATGTGTTGGTATAATTTTTCCCCTTCCTCCCTCCTTTTCCTTCATTCTTTTTTTTTCAGTAGTATAATTCCAGAAAATAAGAGAACAAGACATTTAAGAGAGAGGTTCAATGACTGTTAGAGTTGACTTAATCAGTAGCTTGTTCAGCGTGAAAGTTAACTGTGTTATAGATCTGGCTTCAGGCCACTGTCACCTGTGAAGCAAACTGTTCCCTCTCTTTAAATGTAGATGTATAGCTTCTTGTTCATGCTGCTATCAACTTTAGCCAGTTCTGGAAGTTGTGACATAAATATATATAATGAACTAGTAGATTATACTTGGCTTTAAAACAGTTTTAATTCATTATTTCTCTACAAAATAAGGCATTGCAAAATTTAGATAAAAGTTTCTCTCTCCATGCCTCTCCCTTCCGTCTGCCCTTCATCTCTTGTCTTTCTCCCTTTTTTCAGAGGAAGCTCACCAGTGTGGGAAGGGGCTTCTCATCCACTGCCAGGCTGGGGTGTCCCGCTCTGCCACCATCGTCATCGCTTACTTGATGAAGCACACTCGGATGACCATGACTGATGCTTATAAATTTGTCAAAGGCAAACGACCAATTATCTCCCCAAACCTTAACTTCATGGGGCAGTTGCTAGAATTTGAGGAAGACCTAAACAACGGTGTGACACCGAGAATCCTTACACCAAAGCTGATGGGCGTGGAGACGGTTGTGTGACAATGGTCTGGATGGAAAGGATTGCTGCTCTCCGTTAGGAGACAATGAGGAAGGAGGATGGATTCTGGTTTTTTTTTTCTTATTTTTTTTTTTTTAGTTGGGAGTAAAGTTTGTGAATGGAAACAAACTTGTTTAAACACTTTATTTTTAACAAGTGTGAGAAGACTATAACTTTTGACGCCATTGAGATTCACCTCCCACAAACTGACAAATTCAGGAGGTTAAAGAAGTAATTTTTTTAAGCCAACAATAAAAATATAATACAACTTGTTTCTCCCCCTTTTCCTTTTAAGCTATTTGTAGAGTTTATGACTAAATAGTCTGTGCAGGTTCATAGACCGAAAATACTACACACTTTAAACCAATTAAAAAGAACCAAAAGTAAATAGAAAAGACATTGAATCACCAAGGCCTGGGACCCACCTGGGCTGTCCACATAGAAAACAAAAACCCAACCAAACCAAGCCCTGTTGTGCTCACTGGTGCAAAGAGAAGATCAGGGCAGCTTAAGTGGTCTAAGAATCCTTCAGGCATTCTTTAAAGAGACAAAGGATACCTTTGATTTTGTGTGTTTCATGCTCTGGATTTTTTTTTTTTTTTTTCCTTCTCTGGATTTAAGAGATTTTTTTTGAAATAGTGAGGAACTGACCATTATACCATATGCCTTCACTGGCTTCTTGTGCAATAATATGATGTTTTAAGTGTGCAAACAAGTTAGAGCTGGCAGCTGAATGGTAGACAAATAGTGCAAATTTGCCAGCTTGGAGATAGAAAGGAATTCAACAATATATCAATTACTTTCCTTCCCACCTTTTTCCTTTTTTTTTTTTTTTTTCTGATTTGATTCTGGTTACAGTGCCATAAACCTTGTTACATATGTATATCAGAATGTAAGAAAAAAAGAAAAATTTATTTAAAAATATTTTTCGCAAAAAAATCTTGGTGTGTTTCTGTTGATTGTGTAAAAATTTATTTTCATTACATAAATGAAACTGGTTCGGGATGTGTCTTTTTTCCCCCCTCTTTTACCTTAACTCAGGTTCAAGCCTTTGTTAGCTCTGGTAATTTGCATATAAAAGTTGAAATAAAACACAGATTTTTATATAGGGAAAGAGAGATGAGGAAGGAAACATATCCAGTTTTCTCACTGTGAAACAGAATTAGCAAGGAAGTGAAACAGCTCCAGTATTGATCTGCCCAGTCACTATCCCTTCTATTCTCACAATGCTGTCATCCTCTCCTGCAAATATAATTCCTTTTGCATTGGGGAAGCCTTGCATAAAGTGAACTTAAGGGGATCCCATCTGCCTTTGCGCCTTGGTGACCAAATCACTGCCAGATTGATTGGTGAGAATTCAGTGATCTCCCTAGTGGGTATTTGATAAAAACTTAGGACAATCTTCCACTTAGGGATCTTGCTGTTCCTCTCCCCCTCTTCCGCCCCAACTGCCCCATTGTCACTTGCTCACTTGACATCTTTGGTGACATTAACCATGGAATGCATTGCAGCAAATTGCTATTGCCTACTCTTCCCAGCAAACTGAAACTGAGCTCCATACATATGTACAGCTTCCTTATAACTCTGGGTTAATGTATAGCTGGGTTCCCAATTCACTGTTGATGGAGGGTTGGGAGTATGGGAAAAACACAATGCAAATATTTTCAATGTTTAATTAAATTAAAAGTCTAGTGGGACTTGGCCATAAGGAAGATTTATGGCAAACTGAAATTTGCCTGGGGTGAATAAAAGAGTTGAAGAATCTGGCATTTTGGATTCTATGTGACAATATTTGACATAAATAATTTTGTGTATGTTGGCTTGAAAATGTTATAAGGAAATATTTTTGACATTAAAAAATAGCTTTTCTACCAAAAATAATTTAAATTTTTCTTTTATAGAAAAGTGGAGACTGAATTTAACAGGAATTAACAGCTATTTTGGATTATTTTAATACAAAGTGTTAATCAGGTAAAAAGTAAATCTCTGTGCTTTCTATTCTTCAGGCTAACAATTTCCTTGGTTTAAGGAGTCAGGTTGATATATAATTAGTGATTTAAAATACATGGTAATTTATCAGACTTTTTCTTTTGTTATTTTAAGTCTAAATATTAAATTTCTGATAGCATGTAAGGTATATTGCCTCCCTCTCTCCCTTCCTTCTTTCCTTCTGCTTTTTCTTTGTTCCCCTCCCTCCTTTTCTTCCCTCCCTCTTCCCTTCCCTCTCCTTTCCCTTCCCTTCCCTTTCCCACTTTCCCACTTTCCCTCTTTCCTTCTCTCTTTTTTCTTTCTAACAAAACAGAAAAATCAATACAATTTCTCATCTTTATCCACATGGAAGTGATTTATGTTTTTGGAAATTTATGATTTTGAGAGAACAGCCTATCCTGAGGCAAACAGTAATCCTGCCAACCAGAATACCAAGGATTCTGAGAGGGACTCAGGACTTTTCTACTAATCTGCTGTGAGTCACTTAGCCTCCATTTCTTCATAAGGAATGTTAACCACTTCATGAAAATAATACAGATTAACCAAGCCATAGCTCCAGAAACCAGACTCCACAGGTTGCTGGGCCTCACTAGCTGTCTGGGAGCTATCGGGCTGCCCTAAGAAATAATTGTGTCACCCCAAGAAAGCCGAGTCCCTGACCAATGCATGAACCATTCTCAGAATCCAGCAAGGGTTGTTTTATACTAAATGAATCTAATTACTTAGTAGAATGAATCTGCAATTAATTTTAAAAAATATAGCAAACATTGTTATCTTAGATTGAATAAAACAGCAGCTTCAGCTTTATATATTACATTTATTTCAATAGTTAATACTTTTCTAATCAATGCATGTGAACCAGGATAGGGAGTTTTCATTTCTTGAAAGAGTTTGTGCCAGTTTCTTCTGGATAAGAAAAGGCATCATGGGAGGTAGGGCAAGGAAGCTGACAAAAAACATGTACAAGGGGAAATATGCAAGAAGAAACGTGCACAACCCCACAATCATGTGCTGGCAGTAAAGGGGAAAGACGGCCTTTTGTAATATGAGAAACAGGAGAAACTGGGAGGCTAAAATGAAAAGAAAAAAACCTGTGTCAGAGTAGAGAACTAGGATCTGAATGACACTCCAGAAGCTGACTAAGATAGAATGCTAATAAATTGCTCAGCTAGATATTCTGATGTTAAGAAGTCCAATGAGCCAAGTTAAATAGAGACCAATCAATGATGGCCTTCACCTTATTTGGGGACAGGCTCTTGTAAATAGGCCACAACACATTTTATTTTATGCTTTTTTCCCCAAACATGAAACATGTAATCTCACGAAATATAGGTTGCTGTTTGGTTTCAAGCTCTGATTGGAGACAGTTGTGGCATATGGATGGAGGTCAGATGAAGGGTGGTAGAAAATGACTATTTAGCACTGGCACCCAGAAGGATGGGTCATAATTCAGAAGTGAGCCAAATCACACCTATCTGTAGAAGACTTCCCACCTTTTTGAGGTGGTGGAATATGAACACCAGTGCTTTCCGTGGTTCCTGATTTCTTCCTTCGTGACAGCCTTTGTCAGTGTTGATAGAAGGTACATGTATTGGGGTTTAATAAGAAGCAGAAACAGTGACATAGAATGAGGGGTTTATTCCAGGGATTAGACCTTAGGCAAGTGTGAGATCTGTTGAATAAGTCAATGGGAGTCTGTTGCATCTGTCTGATAATGGGCTGAACTCTCCGGGTCAACACAGCCATCAGTAACAAAAGCCGGGCATGAAGTAGAGGAGAACAAAGAAGAATAGGAATTAGGAGGAAAAACTGGAACCCATATCAGCCTTTTACCAACCTCAAGGGGGTGACTTCCGGAGGGATCTAGTGCCCTCTGCCATGGAGCTGAACATGTTCCTAGCATAGGACTTGGCAAAGCTGAAGACAGAGCTTTGAGAGCTTCAACTACGGCTGCTGCGCTAAGTCCAGGTAAATCACCACATCTGGGAAAATGTGTGCTTTGCCATCATAGAGTTTGGTGCCCCCTTCAAATGCTTGCTGCTTCAGTTCTGCTTTTCCAACCTCATGCAAATTTCCCTTAAGAGTAACCTTAACTCAGTGTGAATCAGGAGAGGAAATTCTGGAAAATATAGCTCCTGATTTAGCTAAGTTGATACCGTAGAATGCTACCAAAATCCATCCCTTGCCAACTTGGCATCCATGTCCACTTCTCTTAACTAAATATAACTTCCAAATGAAGACATTAGCAAAATGATGCTTCTATCTAGTATGATGCAACTCTCAGTTCTACAGATGAAAACACACTTAAAAGACGACTGGGCGCGGTGGCTCACACCAGTAATCCCAACACTTTAGGAGGCTGAGGTGGGTGGATGACTTGAGGTCAGGAGTTCGAGACCAGCCTGGCCAACATGGTGAAACCTGTCTCCACCAAAAGTACGAAAATTAGCCAGGCATAGTGTTACATGCCTGTAATCCCAGCTACTCTTGAACCCAGGAGGCAGAGGTTGCAGTGAACCGAGATGGCACCATGGCACCAGCCTGGGCTATAGAGTGAGACGATGCCCCCCCCCCCCCAAAAAAAAGGGATACCTAGCCTCATAGGTTGCTTTGTCCATTTTGGAATGATATTCAGTCCTTTTTTAGCCAAGATCCACTTTCCCTCCGATGTCATGTCATATAAATATACTGAGATACAAGGATATTACGGGTTGAATTGTGTCTGTCAAAAAGCCATGTTGAAGTACTAACCCCTGGACTTTGTAAAGATGATCTTATTTGGAAATAGGATCTTTGCAGATATAATCAAGAAGAGGTTATACTGGATTAAGGTGGGTTCTAATTCAGTGACTGGTGTACTTATAAGAGGAGGGGAATTTGAACACAGACACAAAGAATGTCATGTAACAATGGAGGCAGAGATTGGACAAAGGAACACCAAAGATTACCACCAACCATCAGAGCCTACAAGAGACTCATTGGACAGGTTATCCCTCAGAGCCTCTAAAAAGGAAGTGACCCCACTGTCACCTTGATTTAGGACTTTTCACATACAGACTGCAGTAAAATAAATTTCGGTTGTTTTAAGCCACCCAATTTGTGGTACTTTGTTATAGCAGCCCTAGGGAGCTAATACAAAGACTATTATTACCCCATTTTATATTAGATGGTAGATGGGGGAGAAAAAAGAATTGGTTAATATACAACCAAATATATTTATATCAAAAAATAAGTATTCATAATTCTTACCATCCTAATTTCTATAACTGATCTTGTGGTCATAGCTGGTATTTATAACGTCCTTCTTTCACTACCCATTCCATATACTTGTGTTCTCAGCAAGCACATCACCTAGTCATGGTTTCTTGCCTGGGGTGATGTCAATTTTCATTTTTGAGGGATCCAAGCTTTTGCAATTGAGCCTGCATTGGGTTATTTTCCACTTTGTTCGTTACAGCAACAAAAGTAATTACAAGACTTGAGAGTATAAGATATGATCTTGAATTCCAGGCACACTTTTTCTTACTTCTGTAGTGTAGTAGTAATCCCATTTCCCCAGTTATCCCAGCCAATACACCAATAACCTATTTTGTTTGTTGATTCTTTAGCATGAGGAGCCCAAAGTCGGCAGCAGGGAGTATCAACTTCTATCTTAATGGAATCATTGCTGTATATCCTAGTAGAAGCATCTCTCCCTTGGGGACCAGAACTTCTAGACCAGCAGAGTCTAAAGTTGAGAATAGAAAGAATAAATTTTGCTGTGGATCACTATGGGTAACAGTAAGAGGAGCCCTTTCCATTTTTCTCCCTTGATTCCTGGATCTATGAAATCTGGATAAGAGAGAAACAGCAACATGCCTTGATTGATCGTTTAGAGAATTTACTGGATCTTTCAGGACATTATTCTAGCCCTGCAAAGTGTTTCCAACCATCTAGCACAGTAAATAGTTAAAAGAAGAATTCCACCTATCTATTGCTTTAGAGTGATGGATAACAAGTTAAGACTAATGAATTCCATAAGCATGAATCTGTTATTCTTCATTTGTTGCAAAGTAAGTTGCTTGGTCAAAAGCAAAGCATCGTGGAATAACATGAAGGGAAATAAGACGTAAGAATTCTTTAAGTCCACAGATACTGATTTTGGCAAAGGTATTACAGGCAGGGAAGACAAATCCCTATGAAGAGTAAGTTTCTATGGAGCAAGAACAAAATACTGTCCTTTCATGCCTTGTGAGTAGAAGTTCATGTTGCCGAATTCATGCATACCCTCCATGTCTACCATCATGGCTATTTTGTTCATGAGCTCGTTGGTCAAGAACAGAAGAAACTGGAAAGAAAAATCTGATAGAGGTCTGCAGAATGCGTCCTCTTGTCCATTATTAAAATTCTTCTCAGCTGAGATTGAGCTTTGATGAGCATTCATATGGGCCCATTTAGGAAGGTCTATCCATTTATCTCTTCCCCAGATTTTCCTGTCACTAATTTTCTAGTCATGTTTCTTCTAAGTCCCTTATTATCCATCTAAACTGTTAGCTACTGCCCATGAAGCAATGTAGATTTATACCTCTGGCTGTCTTTCCATTGAGGCAAAATGAACAATTAGGTACACTGCTGGAAGTTCTTACTGGGAAAATTTTTCTTCCCCACACCACTAGTATAGGGCCACAACGATGTAATCATTTGGTTTTGGATGATACCAGAATATTATGCAAAAATTTCTGTAAACAAGGCCAAATATTTTTCAGTCCACTGGTCACTGAGTGCTTCCCATGAGGCCATGGGTGTAAGATTCTGAAGCTGTTGTTGCACAAATAGACACCATGAGTAACTGGGTCACTTGCTTATTCAATGTACTCGTGCTTGATCTCATATATCCTACTTCCATTTGATCACTGAATGCTATCATTCATGTACAACTTAGAGGCTTGATGGATCAACAACTCTTAGTTCATCATGGGCAGTTCAGGTTGCATTATAATTTGATGACCCATGATCAAACTTCCAGTTTCAAACTGGTATTCTAAAGAAGAAATTTGAAAAGAGGAATTTCGGAATTAAAAGAAGAATTTTTCTGAAGAAGTTGTTATAGTTTTACTCCAGAATTCTAAATGTCTGCTCTATGATTCATCTATCAGGTTAATGACTTCATTCAGGATTCCTGCCTAATGGAGACATTTTGAGCACCATGGAATCTACTGGATCTAGATGTAAGAGCAGTTTGCATGGCAGCCTTGAACTATTGGAGAGGGTTTTCTTGCTCTGGACCCCACACAGAACTAATGACCTTACATCTTACTTGGTAAATGGATTATAATAGCATGCCCAACGAAATATATATTCTCTTCAAAATCCACAAAGGCCCATTAGACATTATCCCTCTTTCTTCGTAGTAGGAGAGGTCAGATATAGCAACTTGTCATCATGTTCATGAAAGGAATTTCTTGGCATGCTCGAAACAAGTAGATCACTACAAATTTCAATAACATTCAGTTGGATATAAACTGAATTTTGTGAAATTTATCACTCTCTGGTATGCAAGTATCTTAACGTCATATCTAGAACTAGTTACTTCACCCTATTTACCAGGTACAGTAATCATGATATAAGATCATTAATATAATGTGCCTGCATGTTATCTGATGGAATGGGTAGACAATTAAGGTCCCTGTGGACTAGATTATAACACAGGGCTGTAAAGTTGAAAGAGCCCTGAAGTAGGACAGTGGAGGCATATCACTAACCCTGTTGGCTGGAAGCAAATTGCTTCAGATGGTATTTACCAGAGGTTAGCAAACATTTTCGGTAAAAAGCTAGAAAATAAATATTTTAGAATTTGGAGGACAGATGGACTCTGCCATAATTACTGAAATCTGCTGTTGTACCACAAGAGCAGCCATACCTAATATGTAAAGAGATGAATGTAACTGTGTTCTAATAAAACTTTATTTATAAAAATCCAGTAGTCAGAATTTGGCCCATGAGCTAGAATTTGCTAATTTCTGGACTTTATTAACAGGTATAGAGAAATAAGCATTTGCCAGCTCAATGGCTCCTGACCAGGTGCCAGGAGCCCTATTGATTTGTTCCATCAAACTACATTTGGAACAACAGCCGCAATTGGAGCCAACATCTGATTGAGATATTAAAAATTCACTGTCATTCTTCAAAATTCATCTGTGTTCTGCATGGGACAGATCAGCAAAATAAATGGGGAATTTAGTAGGAATCACCATCCTCGCATTTTGTTTCAGTTCCTGTTGGTGGCTCTAATTAATCTTCATACTCCTTTAAGAATTCAGTATTCCTTTTGTTTACTATTTTGGCATGTTTCTTATTGCTGCATAATACACTACTACACAACTTAGGGACTTAAAACAATAACAATTGTTTTGTTCACTAATCTGTTTTAGGCAGGTTCAATAGGGACAGTTCATCTCTGATAAACTCATGCAGATAAAAAATGTCATCTGGGAAGGCTTGACTGTGGCTGGAGAACCTACTTCCAAGATAGCTTGCTCAAATGACTGGCAAGTGTTTCTTATAGTTGACTTGGAACTCATCCAGGGTTATCTACTGGATACCTTGGATCCTCTCCACATGGACCTCTCCATAGGAATGCTTGGGCTTCCTGAAAACATGGCAGCTAGTTTCCAAGAACACGTATTCCAAAAGGCATGGATGAGAGTTGTAAGTCTTCTGAATCACTTAAATTCTGAAGTTCTGGATCACTTCTGCCAAATTCTATATATTAAATGAATCAGTAATGCAAGCCCAGATCCAAGGGCTGGGTAATTAGACTTCACTTCTCAATGCATAGAGCAGCAAAGAACTTGTGGCCATCTTTAATCCACGATAGTTCACTTCGCACAACAAAGCCAAAACTAGGAGACTGACTAAGGTTACTATCCCCAGAGGAGAGGTTTTGTAAGAAAATAATATCGAATTTCGCAGATCTACTAAACCACTGGGGGCTCCACTGAGCAGTATTTCAAATGGATTATGGTCTACCAAGTCAGGAAGAGAAGTTAGAGAGGTAGAGAAAAAGGCCCAAAGAAAAGAACAGTACACAAGTATTTACTCATTAGTTCTTATTCCTTATATATGTCAATTTCAGGACAGTAATCAGAAAGACATTTCCTTTGTCCTAATCTGGGCATGAGTCTCTGGGATTCTCTTGAAAGTCATCTTCCCAATGCTAGGCAGCACTGCACCTTAGCATTTATCCATTTATTTGTTCATTCAACGAACATGTGTTTCATTTATATCTTTCAGTGGCCCAAACTATGGCAAGTGTTTATTAAGAAGACTCTACCCTTGAGGGGCCCACAGCCTCCCATGTATCTATTTAGACTATAGGTTAAAGACGTACTTGGTCTTCCCTATAACACTTAGGTCACTGTCTTGCTTGTAGTATTGCTCAGTTTTTTTTTGTTTGTTTTTTTTTTTTTTTGAGATGGAGTCTTGCTCTGTCGCCTAGGCTGGAGTGCAGTGGCACGATCTCCACTCAGTGCAAGCTCTGCCTCCTGGATTCACACCATTCTCCTGCCTCAGCCTCCCGAGCAGCTGGGACTACAGATGCCCGCCACCATGCCAGGCTAATTTTTTTTTTTCTTTTTGTATTTTTAGTACAGACAGGGTTTCACTGTGTTAGCCAGGATGGTCTTGATTTCCTGACCTCGTGATCCGCTTGCCTCGACCTCCCAAAGAGCTGGGATTACAGGCGTGAGCCACCGTGCCCAGCCATTGCTCAGTATTTTATTACTGACTCATCAGAGCATTTTTATTCCATTAGTTTTTGATATCTAAAACAGTTGTCAGCTTATAAAACTCCAAGATATTTAACAATCAGCTCTCATAAGCTGGTATGTTGGATGGTATCAAAAAGCTCTCCTCTACCTTGTAAGGCTGTCACAGCAGATGGTACCTCAAGGATCTGTTTTTTGTTTTGTTTTGTTTTTTAGCTAATTTAAAGCTGTCTCTCCTTATTTTGGATAGGAGGGAGAAAATAGCTGATTGGAAGTAGAGGGAAAAATATGTCAGGGTCAATGGTGGAAATAGCAGTAAAATAATTATTATTATAGTTGCAATGCTCCGCATTTACATGGGATTTTTTTCCCAAAGGTCTCAGAACACTTTTCTGAATATCGGCTATAAATTCAAAAGCAATTATGAAGAAGTCAGAGTAAAGCATAATTATACTAGAATTTTACTCTGAAATATAATTCAATACTGTAATACAATTTTACTCTCAAATATAATTCAGTGAAAAGTAGACTTATCATAAACATAATTATAGACATACATTTGGATTTTCATGGCATATTTTAACATAGGAAGTGCCAGGATACAGGTCTTCAAGGACAGCACTAAATACAGGTGCTAACAAATTTCCATGTTAAGGATAGGGAAACAGGAGAAAGTTATCAGAGAGCAGGTTAAGATGAAAATCAACATTTCCTGACCACAGCCCGACACTCTTGCTGGAGGTATTTTAAATGACATGGCCCCAGGTCTTCAGTAAAAGATGAAATCTTCTGTTCCTGGAATAGCAAGAGAAACTTGCAAATTCCTTGTAAGATGGCAGAGAGCAAGAACTGAATCGAGAAAAGTATCTAAGATAGGAGGCAGGAGGCAAGCAGGAGGGGAAAATGCAGCCCACAGAGATTGCTTTTCTGCAATGTTTGGACTACTAAGGAGATTATAAATGGACTAGGGTATCCGTGAACCATCAAAAAAATATGTAAATTTGTGTATGTGTTTGAACACATTCATTACGATGAGGGTGTCTACATATTTCATCAGATTTTCCTATGGTCTCCTAACCAAATGGGTTAAGTAAGATCTGCTGGCCTGGAGAGCTGCCTTGAGAAATGAATTTGATATTGCCTGTAGAAGACAGTCATTTTACTAGATTTTGCATGGTTTGAGCCCTTGCTTACCATTTTCATTCTCAGCTGAAAGGCAGCACAAAGTGATAGCATGGCAGCCTCTAGAGAAAGATTGCCAAGATTCAGATCCACATCCTACCACTTTACAGTTGTGTGACCTTGAGCTAGTTATTTGGTTATTCAGCCTGTCTGCAGCCCAGTTTCCTTAAAAATGAGGATAATTATAATAGTATCTATTTCATCTGGTTTGGAGGCACACTAAGCTTCCCCACATTGATCTTCTCCCATTACATAAAACACCATGTTCCTTCTTACCTCTTTTGTACAAGCTATTGTACAAGTTATTCCTTATGCATGTTGTTATTCCTTATGCATTGTACAAGTTATTCCTTATGCATGAAAAGTCTTTTGCTCTCACTTCTTCCCTAGCAAATTACTGATGCTCCCTCAAGGCTCACTTTAAATTTCACTTCATCAGAAAAGCTCTGACCCCCCCATAGGTCAGCTTAGTCCTTCTCTATAATATCTGATATGACGCAGTGGTCTGCTGAAGTTGGCTCATGCTGGCTAACCAGAGCTGATTGTTGAATATTCTAGAACAGTGTGAGCTGGCAACTGCAACTGCCCATAGCTTGAAATTAACTGTGGATATATTTACACTGCAGAAATTGGCAGATGCTACAAATCAGGACTTCTTTTGAAAGCTCTTTTACCAACAACCACTGTATACAGCATCCTGTATGTTTTCTTTGTCACACTTGTTATAATTTTAATTACTCATTAATTCTCTGATTGCTTATTTAATGTCTGTGTATCTCACCAAGGAGTAAGTTTCATTAGGCAGAAGTATATCTGCCTGTTCACTGCTATACTTGTAATACTTACATAGTCTGGCCTGGGCATTTAAGTTTGTCAAAGAAACAAATCAAAAAGGAAGATAATCTGCAAATGGCACTTCTGTTGCTTCCATGGGCAAGAGGAGAATTACTTAGGGATAAGGAAGTAGAACCAATGCGACATTCTTCTGAAACTCTCTCCCATGTGTCTTGAGATAGCTGGTGGTGTAATATATTATGTGGTTCTTAATATGGGGACATTAGAAGCTCCTGACAACCATAGAACTAGAGTTACCATGTGGGATGAAAATATGTTTCCTACTCAGGATTGGAGAAATGCAGCCTGTCACCTTATCATAACTGTCCTTCTCGGTCATCTGGGTAGCTTAGTACTCCTAGCGATGCCACCATCTGTGTGCTTCTTTGCTGCCCATACCAGTCCACTTGAGTCAACTTCAGATGGGGCTAAGAGGATGCAAAATTGCCTGTGAAATAGTGCCTCCAGGGTAGTGCTCTGTCCATCACCCCATGGTACTTTGCAGCTGAAAGAGGATGTCATATGGGTGGCTGTGATTGCCTGAAGTCCATGAATTAGGAAAACATAAAGAACTCAAAAAAGACAGTCCAAATGGCTTGTCAGAGATGGAGAGTCTGGATCTGTCTCAACAACTGGGCTGAGTGTCTGCTTCCTGGGTCTTAGTGCCTTCAAACCCTGACAGCAACCTGCCTGGCCAGCAAGCCCCCCAAATACCTGGAAAAACAGCAATTTCCTTTTTTATCTGGGGAAGTTGACCTCTGCTGGAGCCAGCTTCCACCAAACATTGATTCCAGTGGATCTTCTTAGGATACAATGGCCCCTGCTACCACCCAAGAAGTTTTGTAAGGCCAGGCAAACTTAGGGTGAATAAAAAATGGGCTCCGTGGAAACAAGGTATACAGCTACAGGAACACACCAAGCCACTTTCCCATCTTGAGGATGTTAGTCACTGAGCTATAGATCAGTGCAGGACAAGCCCCTATGACATTTGGTAACCACAAACACAAGTGAATGTCCTAAATCAATTAGGAGACAGGCCCTCCCAGTCTAAAACCTTTGACTCCTCATCCCTTATGAGATGGATGAAATGGAAAGGCTTAAGAATGAAGACTTGGCCTAAAATTTTACCTTAGGACCCTCAAATGCACCCATCCTGGAAGCCTGAGATGTTGTAAGACTTTCTAATCATCAGACATCAGGAAACACAAACCAACCAACCATAAACAAGCAAACAACAAATACCTGGGGCATTGCAACAAATGGCCTCACACCCTCTCCCAGATACAAGGCAATGGGCCTCCTGGAGAATATTTCTTAAACTTTAATATTTCTCTTAGTTCATATGGATCACCAAGGGACCTGGTTAAAAGGCAGGTTCTGACTGAGTACATGAGACCTGAGATTCTGCATTTCTAACACACTTTCAGTGGAGGACAAAGCTGCCAATTCAAGGACCACACTTTGAGTAGCAGGTCCCAGAGGATGCATTTTGCAACGAGGTAATTACTATGAAGACTAGTGGCCACAGGAACTCAGGATGGCTCTCTCTGGGACTTACTGTGGGCTCTACCTATGGGTCTGAGTTTATTCTCTCCCCCAACAATTTCTAGAAAATAAAATCCGTAAAGTGGAGCTAATATATTCAGCACCACCTCTACCCTTGAGCAACATCATGAGAAAATAGAGACTGTGCAGTATTTTCCAATCTTGTGTGCTATGAGCTTATTACTTAGGAGTGTCTTTTCAGAAGGACAGAAAAGTGCTGCATTATGACCCAGTGTCCACACAACTGTTTGGAGTCAGAAAGTGTTGTAATTACATGCTATGGCATCCTTCCTTACCCACTGTTTTTGTTTTTTCAGTTGTTCTTCCTCAGATATAAGGTTTACAGACACACTGGACTCCCTCCATGCCTTCATCCTAAGCTAAACTGTCCTTTTTAAGAGTTGGTGGCAACCCTGTGGCTTGGCAAATAGGGCCCATAAATGTTAGGTGCTTTCCTGGGGCTGATGTGGTTTTCACTCCTGAATTTTATCTGACAGCCCATGTGGGGCTAAAAGGCCGGAGCATTTTTAGCTTGAGTTAAGCAACACCAAAATCCTCCAGGTTGAAGCTAAATCCCCCTTTCCTGCTGTTGGAGTGCTAGCTGAGGGCACAGTGTATCCTCAGAACCCAAGGCGCCAGCACAGATGGGGCTGTTCTGGGTTGATTCTCCTATATTTAACACGGCCCTAATTACCCACAGGTCTCTGAGTGAGGAGGGCTGATGAGCAGTTCAAGTTCCCTGCATAGAAATAGCCTCAGAACAGTTCCAGTGTTGTTTCTAATTGCAATGGATGAGCAGACTGTCTCATTAATCCTCCCCTATCAGCGTGCAAACTGGCTGCCCCAGAATAGCCCTGATCTCAGCCAGCCCACTTGGGCTTAGGGACTGGTGGTTTTGTACATATTTGGAGAAGGAAGAAACTTCTCCCCAGGGATGGGGGAGTGAGTGTGAGTGTGTGCATGGGTGGAGGGCGAGGGGGGCAGTCTATGGATTCTGAAATCTTAGATAAACACAGGAAAGAGATATGCAAAAATTTAGGATACCACCTTGGGTCTGGGAAGGAATTGGTTCAGAAAAGTTAGGAAGTAGCTGAAACATGTCCTTCCAAAATCTTCAACCCATTCTTGTGCCTTTTTACCTTTCTGCGTGAATATTTTATTACTCTGTTTAATTCTTGCTCCATTTTTTCTGTCATTACTCAGTGTAAGGTCTGATTTCAGCCATTTACACCTTAGTGTGAATGTGCCACTGGTAGGTTTTTATGTTTCTAGCTCTACAATTTACAAAAGTCATTTACACGCTCAATTTCTTTTTTTTTTTTTAAATGAGAACCTCAAGATCATGCAAGTAACAAATGACACATCTTGGACAACAAACTAAATCTTTTCTCTGATAGTTCTGAGAGATAGTTGGTTCTGTGTTAGAAGAACATAATATTTTAATTATGGTCAGGATGATACCATGGAAAGAAAAGACTCTGGAATCAAATAGACTGGGATTTCAATCTCTGCGACTTTGGGCAAGTTTCTTAAACATTTCTGAGCCTCAGAAATGAGGATTAAATGAAATGATGTACATAGTGAACTGCTAGTGATTAAAGCAAACTAAGATATATGGCAACTAAATACAACGTGTAATACTGGATTTGATGCTTTATTAGGAAGAAATAGCAATAAAAAACATTTTGGGAGATAGTTGGCAAAATTTGATTATGGACCCTGGATAAGTTAACACTTTCATAATAATGTTAATTTTTTAAAAACATTGACAATTGCACTGTGACTATGTGTGAATGTTCTGAGGAAATACACATGGAAATATTCAGGAATAAAGAGGCATGATATATACACCTACTCCCAGAAGGATGGTTACCAGAGGCTAGGAAGGGTAATCGTGGGCGGGAGTGGGAGATGGTTAATGGGTACAATAAATAGTTAGAAAGAATAACTAAGACCTAGTATTTGCTAGCACAACAAGGTGACTACAATAAAAAATAATTTAATCTTCATTTTAAAATAACTAAAATATTATAATTAAATTGACTGAAACACAAAGGATAAATGCTTGAGGTGATGGATATCCTATGTACCCTGACAGGATCATTATGGATTGCATCCTTGTATCAAAATATCTCAGGTAACCCATAAATATGGACACCTACAATGTACCCACAAAAATTAAAAATTAAAAAAAATAAAGTTATATCTGGCAAATTAAAAGTAAAATATATATTTATATTATATACATATGAAACTACTCTCCAATGATTCAGAAAATAGTATGTATATAATTCAAGGCAATAACACAATAAATATGGGCAAAATTTTAATATATAAGGAGACTGAATAAAGAATATATGGAAGTACATGTGATTCTTCTGTACATTTGATACTATATCACAATAAAGTTATAAAAACAAAAAATAAAGGAGTCTTCTGTAAGGCAGAAATCTGTATGTTTTCTGATAATTCAAAGTAGTGTCGGGGTTGGAGAGGGTGGTGCCCTGCCATGGTGATTCTTTACCTCCACCCTCTTGGCACACCCCAGTTGACAGCTTTCACCTGAGCCTTCTCCCGCTGGGCTCTGGAAACAGGCTCACTTGGCATGCTGCTTCACTCTGAACCTGAGCTGGGAAGCCCCATCCTTCCAGTCCATTCCCTTGAACCTTAGCTAAAACCCAAAATGTAATAAATGGCATGTTCAGGGAAACAAAGCACTTAGAAAAGTAGTGTTACCTCATCACACTTGTCTAGTGCCTATTGCCTCTACGATAGGTGAGCATTCCTGGGAAAGGCTGGGGAAACACCTTCAAACTCAGCTGGGAACACAGGGGCACATACCAGAGTCCAGGTCAGGACTTGACAAGTTCCCAAAGTGGTGGTCATTGTTGGAACCCTGATACCAACATTCATGGTCTGGTCCCTGATTCCCCTTCCTGCTCTCCAGCTTCATCTCTTGTTCTCATCCTGTGATGGTTAATATTGAGTGTCAACTTGATTGGATTGAAGGATGCAATGTATTGTTCCTGGGTGTGTCTATGAGGGTGTTGCTAAAGGAGATTAACATTTGAGTCAGTGGACTGGGAGAGTCAGACCCACCCTCAATCTGGGAGGGCACAGTCTAATCAGTTGCCAGTGCAGCCAGAAGGAAAGCAGGCAGGTGGCTAGAAAAAAAGCAGGCAGAAGAAGGTGGAAGGAACAGACTTGCTGAGTCTTCTGGCCTTCATCTTTCTCCTGTTCTGGATTCTTCCTGCCCTTGAACATCAGACTCCGGGTTCTTCAGTTTTTGGACTCTTGGACTTACAGCAGTGATTTACCAGGGGTTCTCGGGCCTTTGACCACAGACTGAAGGCAGCACTGTTGGTTTCCCTAGTTTTGAGGTTTTGGGACTCAGAATGACTTCCTTGCTCCTCAGCTTGCAGGTGGCCTACTGTGGGACTTCACCTTGTGATCCTGTGGTCAATTCTCCTTAATAAACCCCTGCAACAACCATATCCTTCAGTGCTTACCCTATACTAGCATGGAGTTCCTTGCTTTTACCCAAGCTGCTTCCCCCAGTTGGAACCCTCTTCTTCATTCTCTTCTTGCCTTTCAGTCTTCAACTTAGATGTCTCTTCCTCCAAAAAGCCTTCCCTGGTCTTCTGAAATCTGTATTATAGCCCCTGTAACATGCCCTGTGTACCCTATTCTTATTTTATTTGCCTTATTACTCTGCTTTCCAATAGCCTCTTTAGTTGTCTGTATCCTCCAACAAATATAAGATCTGTGAGGCTTGTTCATGTTTTTCCCTAGTGCCTGGCACATTTCCATACATATAATAGATTGTCCATAAATATTTGTTGAATGAATTCAATAATTAGACTAAATTACCGTAACTCTGAAGATAAAGGTATCTTTCTGTCATTGCTTGTTTGTTAATCCTCCTCAGAAGGACCCGTCATTGCTAATAGAGATTGTATTACATATCCTTAGGAGATTTGGGAGTGATTCATTCAAAAGATGCATTAACAGAATCCTAAAAAATCAAGACTGAGAGAGATTTGATTCCAAGCCTGCTTATCTCCAAATACCAGTCTGTGTGAAGCCAGAATTTGCTGGATTTTTAATGACATATATTACAAAGCCCCACCTCTAGAAGTACTGATTTCTTTATATTGGATGGGGCCCAATACCGTGCATGTAGAAGGGTCCGTAGATAATCCTGTGGCACAGCCAGGGTTAGACAGTCACTAGAGAACCTTCCATTTCATTAAAAGAAGCTGAAGGTGAAGTGATATGCTCAAGGCCACACAGCTTGAAGTGTTGAATGAGCGGTGGGACTCAGGATTCTAATCCCCACCAAAAGGCTTTCCATTGCCTCATTTCCTCTACTGAGAATTCCTCCCTCAAATGCAGCAGGTTTGTTTTTAGGTTCTCATCTGGCCACACAGGTGCGTGCTTGAATAGAGGTGATTTTTTTCCTTACTGAAATAATTGCATTTCATTACTGAGTGAAAGAATGTCTCAGGGTAATTCTAAAGATAATGCACTTTAGAATAAAATGCACTGTGTAAAGCGAGGCTGGTATTAATATAAATCCTGGCTTCTGAGTTGTTGAAAATATATGTGGTAAATAACCTGCTGATTTTTGGAGAAATATCATGAATGAAGAAGGAATTGTGTTTATATTTTTAATAACCACTGGCTATTTGGAAATAGCCATATTGCTTAAAAAATAGCCCAATCAAAAATCTGCTTTATAGTTACTACATCTGCTAGAAAGTCACTAACACATCAGAGAATGTTCATACTAGAAGGGGCCTTAAAATGCCTTCTAGTCAAAGCCTTTCAAACTTCAAATTACAGATTAGGAAACTGAAGTCCCAAAGGAGAAGTGACTCACTCAGGGTATATAGCCAAGACTAAGCCTATTAATTCCCAAACTTGCATTCAGCAATAATAATTACTTGCTGCATTGATTGTCTTTTACACAAGGAACTAAAAATATTTAAAGCTTTAGATTACTCATATGACAAAAACCCTTAGAAGTCCAGGAAAGAGCTATGGGTTATCTGCTTAGTATTCCAGATCCCCATGGACTGCAGGACTAAAACTATTCTCCTGCCTGACTTTAGGAGTTCTACATTGAGAGTTGTAGCAAGTGATCAATACTATAGTCTCAGCATTCTCATTTCTCCCCAGTCATTTATTTCTCTAACTATCCAACTAACTTTTGTCAGGATCCTACTATGGGCTGAGTATTGTTTGAGACTTTGGGGGAAAAAGAGCAGTGGTGCTCATTTTGCTGCTGAGTAAATAGTATAGTTTCTTCAGATAGGCAGCTACAAGGTCCATCAATGAAATGTGTACATATATATTTGTAGGATTATGCTCTCAAATGACCTCTGCCTCCTGACCATGGTCCTTGGAAGCACCACAGTAATGAGAAAACAGAAAACACTGTTTGATAATGAAGTCTGTTGAATACTTTATAGTAAATCTCTTTGGAAATTAGGCCCAAGACAGACTATTTCTCTACCACCAACACCAGTAAATATGCTATCTAATGCATAATTTCTTAGCTTATGAACATAACATTTTTAATTTTTTTTCATGATGCTTTTGGTTTCTTGGTGTATTAAACCAAGACAAAGCTGAGAAAAATACTTGAAATAAATCCTAATAATTAATGCACTCTCATCTATTGGTAATAAAGTTGGGGATAAGGTTAAAGGCTATACATTTTTTTCTCCTAACACAGATAACTATTATTTTTATGTATTTATTATATTTGTTTTTTCTCAGATTTAATAAGGTATCATTGACAAATAAAAATCATACCTACTTACAGTGTACATTATGTTTTGATATGTATATACATTTTTATAATGTATATAATTTGATCTTGGGTTCAAGCAATTGCTCTAATTTATTTATTTTGTCAGGAAGAGGAGAAGAAGTTAGAATTTTTATGATAAATATCCAGCAGATACACCAGCATTTCTTGACAAAATGATTGCACTTAGAAGTTTAAAGAATATTCT
Organism: Theropithecus gelada; assembly: GCF_003255815.1. Taxonomy (NCBI): domain Eukaryota; kingdom Metazoa; phylum Chordata; class Mammalia; order Primates; family Cercopithecidae; genus Theropithecus; species Theropithecus gelada. Next base: position 143,849,898 of record NC_037668.1, read on the forward strand.
GGCTCCCTTTCAAGTCGGTAGACTAGGTAAATTCTGGAAGTGGCCTCATTAACTCACTATTTGCCAAACGTAAAAGTACAAGATAATGGATTAAATTATTTTAAAAAAATACATTGCCAATTTTGAAAGCAAGAAGTGAATTCTTCAGGTATCGATGATAAAGAGGATCAAGAAATAATTGAGTAGGATTGGAAGCCATATGGCCCAGGTTACACAACCAGATGAAAGCTGCACATTTTGAATACCAAAGACAGAACAGGAGCCCAGCAGCAAGCTTTGTATCTGGAGGGAGATGAAAATGGATACTTTGCAAGAAAGCCTGCTTCCTAATAAAACTCTAGCCCCTGTTCAAGGATACAAAGCAGAATTAGGGTCGTCTTACTAATATGATAAAAGCATACTCACCATTACCAATCAGAACCTCTAGCCTACATTGTGCTTTGGTGCAAAGGTAAAACTCTTGGACAGTTGCCACCCACATCCATGGATTTTTGCATCCAAGGATTCAACCAACTAGAAATCAAAAATATTTTTTAAAAATTGCATCTCTATTAAACATTTACAGACTTTTTCCCTTGTTATTATTCCCTAAACAATACAGTGTAGCAACTATTTACATAGCATTTACATTGTATTAGATATCATAAGTAATCTACAGGTGATTTGAAGTATAGAGAAAGATGTACATAGGCTATATGCAAATACTATACCATTTTATATCACAGACTTGAGCATCTGTGCATTTTGGTATCTGCTGGAAGTCTTTAAACAAATCTCTCATGAATACCAAAGGATGAGTATATTATCTATATAATAAGAAAATTCAGAGGCAAGACTCTAACACATAGCTTGTCTAGAACCAGTGATATCAAAAGGGTCTCAACAGAAACAACTATGGCTTTAGGGATACATTCCTAACTATAGGAAAGGGTGGGAACTACTCAGAAAACAGATCTGATAAATATTTATTTCTTCTAAACCTTAAAATAGACTTAAAAATTAACATATCAAAGATGTTCAAATCATAAGGGAAAATAATCCAGAGCATAATAATAAAAAAATATGAAGTAGAACAGATACATTTGAAAAGAAAAAAATAGAAATTCTTGAAAATAAAAAATAGGCATTAAAATATTAATAAAATTGGTAGTTTACCAGAAGACAGATTAAAACATTGGTAGATAATTTTAAGGAAACCACTTAGAATTTTCTAGATGATAATAAGTAAATGAATAATTTAGAGGAGAAGTTGAAAGATATAGAAGACAGGAGAGGCTCCAACAAATGTCTAGTAAAAATTCCAGAGAAGGAGATTAGAGACAATGGGGACAGCCAATGTTCAAAAAGACGATGGCAGAGAGTTCAAGAATTGAAAGGAGATATTGGATGCAGATTGAAAAAGAACAATGAGTATCAAGCAGGATAAATAAAAACAAACTGATTCTTATACACATCACAGACAAACCACAAAATATCGGGAAAATTAAAAAACCTTAAAAGCTACTTGGAAGACTAGTAAATTGAACTAATTTTCATACTGAAAATAATTAGCACATATGGACAAAATGTAAACAACAAATGTTTGAAAACACCAGATTACTGCCATAATTCAGAATTAATTATGAAGACAAAATTCAGGAAAAGGAAACTCAGAGAGATAAGCTTGGCATTTTGGGATGCTTTCCGTCTAATGCATTGTCCAATTGTGGAAGAGTCCATTGAGAAGCAGTAAACTTGAGCAAAGCTTCTGGAAGTCTGAAAGGACTAAGGAAAACACTGGCCTGCAGAAGCCCTCAAGGAGAGAAGGATACTAGTAAATCATCCTGGCTTTTGGTTACTGTCCCAAGAGATGGTAGCCTTGGACTCAAGTTGTATAATGAATATACAAACCAACATGGAAATTAAAACTCAGTGTTTAAGAATCTCAATTACTTATTAGATTAAGATGAGTCTGGGATTCAGCATGCTCCTAGCACAAGCCTAGATGAGAGATATATCATCCAGAGCTTCAAATTATCTCTAAAAATGTGTGTGTGTGTGTGTGTGTGTGTGTGTATGAGAGAAAGAGAGAGATACAATGTGCATGCCTATGTGTGTACATGATTATGTATAACCATGTATAAATTAGGACACAAGAAAACAACATGACTAGAAAACAAGAAAATGACAGAAAATAGGAAGAGATTCACAGGTGGTCTAGAGAATAGACTTTCAGACTTGGACTTTGTATCTTCAATTAATGCATAAGACATGATAATCTGAGAATTTTAGAAGAGAACAAGAAACTTTAAAAAGGAACCAAGAGGGAAATTCTAACACTGATAAAATATAGTAATTGAAATTAAGGACTCAATGGATGGATTTAACAGATTAGACAGACATAGCTGTAGAGAGAATTAGGGAGCTTGAAGACGAATTGTAAGAACATTTCTAGAATAAATAATTAAAAACCAAAAAGATGAAAAATACTTATGGATAACATGAACTACATATGAGGAAATCCATATAATTCGGAACATGCTCTTATTTACGTGTAATTAGAGTTCAAAGAGGAGAGAAACAGAACAGGATAGAAGCAATATTTGCCTAGATATTTTTCTAAAAATGATATAAAGTCTCAACCTATAGATTTACAAAGCATTATGAATCCAAAGAAGAATACTTAAAAAGGAAATCACATCTAAACTTACCATATTTAAGTAAAGATGAAGAGAAAATTTTAACAGTTGTCAGAGGCAAAAAAGACAATTACATTCAAAAGAGCAGGAATAAGATGGACAGTTGATTATTTAACAGAAATAATGAAAACCAAAGGACCAGTAACACTAACAACTAATTTTTTAACAGAAATAATAAAAACCAGAAGTCCAACAACTTAAAAAAGCTGACAGAAAATCACTACCAATATAAAATTCTATACAAAGTGAAAATACCTTTCAATAATGAAGGTGAAATAAAGACATTTTAAATGTAATCAAAACTGTTAGAATTAATCATCAGACTCTTCCTAAAGGAAACTTAAAAGTTGTTTTTCAGGCAGATGAAAAATTATCTCAGATGAAATCTTGAAGAAGTGAGAAAAAATAAAGTACAAAAGAAAAAATGTATATATAAAAATATAAATATGTGGGTAAATCTAAACAAATATCTATACGAATAACGATAATAGCATATGAGCTTACACACACGTATCATACAACAACATTAGCATATATGTTCAGAGAAGCATAATTAAAATGTTCTCAGTTTCAGCATTATGTGGAATGAAGTGAAAGTACTAATGTAAACTAAATTTTAATGTGTGCACGTTATAATTTTAAGTAAAAAAATACATCTAATATGTAAATAGAGGGAAAAAGAGTCCATTTTTTAATACACTTGATTGAAAAATGAAAAGGAAAGAAAGGAAAAAGGAAAATAGAACAGATTGGATGTATAGAAAACAAATGTCAAAATACTAGATTTAAAGTCAAATATATTATACTGTATGCAAAATGTAAATAGACTAAATATTCCAAACAAAAGTTGACACTGTAGATAGAGAAAAGAAAATCCAAATGTGTATTACTTATAAGTCACACCTAAAATGAAAGAATTTAGGAAGCTTGAAAGTAAAAGGATGAGCGAAGATACAAACACTAACCAAAGGAAAGCTGGTGCAGCCATATTAACATAGACAAATAGATTTGAAGGCTAAATGCATTAATAATGACAAATGAAAGATGGCTGTAGCTGCAAAAGGAAGAAACATTTTAATGGCCTTTAAAAGAAAGTGTAAACATTCTTCTTTGATACTATACTCAACTTACATAAGTGACAATTTCTTAAAGGTAAGCTGCAAACTGGATTCTGAAACTGTATTGTGAAACTTTCATAATTAGTGACATTAAAATCTATTAGTCTAGTTTGTCCATTTAATCATGCATGATTTTGTTAGATCATGAGTTGGCCATTTGGAAACTATTGGTTCACTGAATGTATTAGTTTTCTATTGCTGCTGCAACAAATTTCCAACAACTTAGGGGTTTAAAACAACACCCATTTTCCCCAAATTCCATGTGTCAAATGTCTGGACATACCATAAATGAATTAAGTTCTCTGCTTAGGCCTCAAAAGGCAAAAATCAATGTGTCAGGAGTGCTATATTGCTTATTGGAGGCTCTGGGGAAGAATCTACTCTCAAGTTAAGGATGTTGGCAGAATTCATTTCCTTCCTGTGCTTTTCACGTGGCATCCTCTGTCTTCATCCCAGCTAAAGCAAGCTGAGTCCTCATCATGCTTCATATTTCTCTGGCTTTCTCTTCCGTTGCCTCTCTCTCCTGTTAAGTACTTTTGCAGTTTGAATCCACCTAGATAATCCAGGGTAATCTCTCTATCTTAAAATCAACTGATTAGTAACCTTAATTATATCTGCCAACTCTTTTGTCATGTAAAATATCAAAACCATGGCACCAGAAGTCAAAAGTCAAAGGTCATGGGGTCAAAATTCTAGATGTTACATTGTCTTATGCAGCCCTTGCAAATATTGACGTATTTCATTATACAATTATACAATATTACAAATTACATTCACCAACATTAGCGCTAATCTCATCAGAAATAGCTTTAAATATTGGGAAATTGTCAAACTAAATGTCACTATAAAAAGCTATATGCCAAAAAAAGATTTTTTCAAAATTCTAATTTTCACTTGAAATCTCAAATTTCACCACTGACAACAAATACTGTCAGTTGCATTATTGAACTGATAGAATCACTTTATTTCTGAGAAAATGTCTGACAAATACCAAAGCTTAACTAACCACAGTTTGTCTGACAATCATTAAAATAAATAAAATGATCCATGAAATGAGTGACTAGTTTAGCTTGCAACTAAAATGATCTCCAAGTGCTCTTCCTTGAAGCAATCAGAATACTTTGTTGTATAGCAGCATTGCTTTATGTTTACTTCCCAATTTGTTACATAGATGTTAAAGATGCATACTCAAAGGTTGAGATTTGACAAGATTAATAGTTTTTACTGATTCATCAAGGTTATTTTTAGGTGAAACGGGTACTTTTTTCTTATCTGGGAAGGTGCAGCAAGAAGAAAACAACAACTACTACGTGTTGAATATCCCAAATTCCAAAACCCAAAATACAAAATGCTCCAAAATCTGAAACTTTTTGAGCCCCAACATTACACTCAAAGAAAATGTTCAATGGAGCATTTTGTATTTTTAGATTAGGAATGCTGAACCAATATGATGCAAATAGTACAAAATCCAAAACAAAGTTGAAATCTGAAACTTTTGGTTCTTCATATTTTGGATAAGGGATATTTATCCTGTAATACAGTTGGTATTAGTGCCTTAATTTGTGCTAAATCACCAACAATTTTACTTGTCATTGATTTTGTACTATCAGTGCAAATGTCAATACAGTAGAAAAAGCATATAGTGTCTTGGTGTTACTAGAAAAAGAGTTCGTACATATGGACTCTTAAATGGTCTCAGAGACCCCTAGATTCCTTAGTTCATTTTGAGAACTGCTTGTCTACGGCAACATTATTTAAAGGATTAAGAGATGTATTTGAACATAATTACAGGGAGTTACCTTCACAAAACTGGTTTCAAAACTAAAATTTCAAAACTTATTTCCTCAAAAGAGGTATAGTCAGAGAATATGCAGACTCTAAGGCCTTCAAGTATTCTGCCAGATAACATGAAGAATCCCTAAATATTTTTCACTGATGTCCTGGAGAAAAGTCACAGAATCCACTAAAGTTCTTTTAGAAATATTCTCAGAGATGTAACAATGGTGTTAATGAATTATGAATTAGACTCAGGGTACTATTCATTTTATATTACTACATTTAATTTTCTTGTTTTTTTAATTTATCTCCCTCTGTCTCCCTCATACAATAGAAATGTGAAAAGTGCACATAGCATCTATGAACCCACAGGACTTCAGTCAACATGGTTTTCAAGGGCAATAGCCCTGTTTCAGAGAGAAGTCTTTGTTTCAAGCTGGAGCGGCCTTGTGGATTCTGTGCAGGGGATGAGTTAGAGTAAAGAGCCTCAGCCATGTTTCCTGGAGCAATTAGAGCCCACTGTCCTCAAATGGACTTACATTTATTGGCAAAAGGTGGAGTTAATAAAGCCATCAGAAAGAAATGTACTAAGTTGTCTGTGTCCCTGGAGGGATATTTGGTTGAGTCATACTCAGCATCAAATTAGATCCTGAGTTTATTTTAATGTTTTTAGGTATTCTTACTCTGAAAAGGAAAAAGATGGCGAACGTGATTTTACTTTTGTTTTTCGGAGTCCCCTATCCATCCTACCTCCCACTTAAGTGTGCATCAGACATAAGAGGTAATACCAGAAACATCTTACCAAGGAAGTGGAAGGATGGTTGTCAATTATTTTATCATTTGGAGTCCATTCTTACCTATTTAACAATCCCTTGATAATATAGGATAGCAGTAACAACGCATCTTTTCCTTGCAAAGTAAACCCAGCCTTTTCTACACTCATGACAACAGACAGACTTCATTGTAATCAACCTTAAAATCCTAGTGATTTCCTAGTGGTGGGGTGGGAAGTGGGCTGCAGAATTGGGGCAGTTATTTAATAAATAGCATCTCCTAGCTGTTCCCAATGGGAAATTAGAAAGAATGCTACAGACAACTGTTGGGATCCCAGACTAGGATATCACCATGCCAAGGTTTTGAATACCAAACTCCCTTTGCCAAAGACCTTGAGATATTTTAGGAGAGGGATGTAAAAAACTATTCGGACATTCCAAAATTAAACAGCCCCATTTTCTCTTCCCTTTTGATTTAACTGTTTGATGTTTGTGTAGGGAGGATGAAATGTATTGGCTGGATATAGACAGATTGAAAAATAGGAGACTCAGAAAGGAAGGAGACAGATGATCCGGTACTCTTGTCTTCTGGCCAGTGAGTGTCTGAAGTGCTATAATTGATTGGCATTTACCTATTACTTTATTGCCAGTGTGTTCTCTTAGCTTGGTGATATAAAGAACGTACAGGAGGAAACCTAAGGGTAGGCCACACATGAGTAGGCAGTAAGTGGTTACAGGGTAAACTAATAGGCTACTGTAGTCCAAAGTGGGTGTGTGATAGAAGGATAGAGAAAGTTTCCAGGCTTTCATGTTTTTGCAAAATGGGATGACCCAGATTTTACCAATCTGAGAGCTTCTCTTTTCATTATTAGGGAATGTGATAAAACATCTTTGCTGACACCAGGCCATCAAAAGATGATTGAGGCAAACAGCTAAACATCATAACATATTCCAACTACTCACCCATAAAGAAGAATGAAATCATATCCTTTGCAGCAGTGTGGTTGGAACTGGAGGCCCTTATGCTGACTGAAATAATGCAGAAACAGAAAGTCAAATACAGTATATTTTCGTTTATAAGTGGGAACTAAACGACGGGAACACATGGACATACAGAGTGGAATAATAGGCATTAGAGACTCCAAAAAGTGAAAAGGTAGGAGGGAGAGGAGGGTTGAAAAATTACCTATTGGGTACACTGTTCACTGGGGGATTGAGCAAGCTGAGCTGTTTAGGGTGGTATATTCAGGAATTTGGAATTAGAAGCGAAAGGAGAGGTCAATTTCTCTCTGGGTAGCTGGGTATGTACTACGTAAATCTGGAAGTTGTTGGTGTCTATGGCATGTGAGAGGAAAAAAGATGAAACATCTTCTGAAAGAACAAAGCTGAGAGGTATAGAGAGGTCTACCTGGATTTCTTACAACTTTTCAGTTTCTGGTTGTCATCCCTTTCCTAAGAGCGTGCTTATTTTTTCTTGTTTTCTCTAAGCTGTTATTAAATCCTCACAATACTATTTTTTCCCTTTCATTGCTTAAGCTTGGCTAGAGCAGCTCTTGTTATTTGTACCTCCAAGAGACCTAACTTAGCAAATGGCTAAAAAATATTGTTCGTAATCTCAAGAAACTTAAAAGTTAGACATCTGAGAAATAGATCCACCATCCGAACAACGTTCCTTCATGTCTCTGTTGGATCATGCCAATGGTAGTCTTTGACTAAGTTTCCATAGATGTTGCTGGTAATCATTAGAAACAGTTAAGTCCTAATTTTAGAGTGTAGAGGTTCAAGAAGAACTAATCAGCGATGATTCAACTTTAGACTGAAAATTTGTTCAAAGTTATTTTTATCATGAGACAGAAGGCTGAAGTGTAATTGAACATGTATTACAAATGTATGTTGGGAGTGAGTTCTCAGACTCTTAAGTAAACAAGATATGATTATCTGTGCTGCTTTGCTCATCTCAATTTACTCTGACAGCCAGGCAACAAAGTTGTTATGAGTAAGCATCAAATTTCCCAAATGGAGAGACTGAAGCCTAGAGAGAGGTTATGCTGGAGATCTTTTAGGAGAAGAATATTATGAGCAAGCCACTCTCTTGAGCAGCCTGTGCTTCTCCAGAGTTCTTATTATAAATATAGTATATGCTCATTAAACATGATTTTGAAAAGAAAAAAAATTACCACTTATTTCCAGTGTAAATATTTTGGTTTATTTCTTAACATATTTTTTCTGGGCATTTTTAATGTAGTTGTAGGTATGCCATACTTACAACTTTGTAATTACTCTTGTTGCTTAACATGATATCAAAAGTTTTTTCTTAAGTCATTGCTTAGTAATACTGATCATTTTAAATAATCACATAATTAATATATCATCCTGTGAATGTACATTCTGTTTACTAAAACATATTACTGGATATGAAGAATGTTTGTTACCTTCACAACTGTGAATGAACATCCCCAGCAGTATCTTTCAAACAACATATGCCTATTAATGGCTGCTCCTTCCTCCAACTGCACAGCCTTGTCATTCTTTTGCACCAACCCACATCTACTACTTCCTTCAAGTTACTTTGACTGCATGTGGCCTGATTACTCTCAATGATTATATCAGTGTTGTTTCTTTTAAATTGACTGGACTCCATACCCCTCAACTCACATCTAGAAAGTGGCTGTTATGTTACCTGGCATTTGTCCATGTGTGGCTTTGCTTGCTTGTTATTTTACCATGTCCTCTCCACCCAAGGACTTACTATGTTGTTGACCTCATATTAAAGATTAGTCATTTCTTATGGAAGGAGAAAGGAGGGAAATGCATGAGAAAGCAGGGAGACAGTGAATTAGCACTGCTTTTTAAATCTTTGCTAAACTAAGTTATAGTTTTCTATTTCTTGAATGACTAACTGCAATTTTATTTCAAATTATGTTACCAGCTATTTCTATACTTCTAGCCTAGCATGATAACTTTACTCATTAGGCTATAGTAAACTTTCATGGTTTGCTGCCTTACCAATATATACCTTTTAGGTACATCTATTAGTGAGACAGCACACTATGGAAGCTTACAAATACAGTGTCTTTATGATGGGGCACGTAGTGGGCATTCCAAGCCTCTTTATCCAAGAAAAAGTAATTCAATACACATTTCTTGCCTCTAAGACTCTGAGATGGTACATTAATTTATGAAATAAGATTTTCCTTTGAGTGTTTTCTTCTTTTATTTGAGGCTTTATGCCTACTATGAAGTCATTTTGAAAAAGGCTACCAGACAGTTGGAAACATACCTCTAAAGTCTTATGAAATTGGTTGGATTTTTAAGGAGGAGCTACTAGTCCAATCTGCAGAAACAGAGAGAAGACTGTTCCTTCATATTAAAGGATAATTCTGTTGACAATATTGCTGGAGGATTTGTGTTTTCGGTTTTTCTTTTTGAACAAAAATATTAAAACTTAGAGTGGGAAAGGAAAAGGGAAGCAGGGATTGAGGAAGAGTCTAGTCCTTATGGTTTCTCTTTTGATGACATGAATTAATTTCTACCTTCTGAGCAAGCTTCCTGCTTCTGTGCCTTCTCATCCAAGCTCCATGGGCAACACACCCACAGACTGAGCAGTCTTGGGCCGTTTGCTCTGAGATGCACCATCTACACAGGTTGATCAAAGCCACATTTAAACATTTACCTAAGAATTATTGCAATTCACAGTAATTAGACTGAATGTTGAGCAATTTATGTAAATAACTGTAATTAGTACTATTTTTATACAGTCCAACCAAATTTTACATATTTTCTTAGTAGTCTCCAATTTTCTTAGTCTCCAATATTCCCAATTAGTATTAATACAACTTTGCCTAAATCCCTGTATATTTTAGTTCTCATTTTATTCATATTCTCTCTCTGAATGCCTTCCACTTTAGATGATACATTATGTAAACACCTTAATGTTCTGGTAGTAACATCCCAGTAAATACTCAGAAGGGAAGAAGGTTAAAGCCTGGTTGAAGGAGGTTATGGAAGAGTAAGGATACTGGGGACAAGATAACCTCCTGTTTCTGTTCAGATCGTCTTGCAGTTGGGGAGGTCAATTGATTTTGTCAGTTGAACCCATCCACTTTTAGTACCAGCCTTGCTACTAACTAGCTGGGCTGATTGTACTTATCTCTCTGGTCCTGTTTACTCACCTGCAAAATGGAGGTGATAGGACTTATTGCATAGAGTTGTTGTAACTAATAAATGAGACAGTTTGGAAAAAGTATCAGGGGCTCAGTAAGTATTAGTTCCATTGGGATCCCCATACCCACATTTTCATTATGTTTATTCAGTTTAACAACATTTACTGAGCACCTACCATGTTCAAGGCACTCATACTACACACTAGAAATATAAAGATAGATAAGATGTGGTACCACCTTTCAAGCTGCTAATTGTATATGGGGAAAGCTTGTGTCATAACTGACTTAAAACAATGATAAGAAGCTAGGTCTTCTGTTTGAAAAATGGCATGTGAGGACTATAATGATTTAAATGGCCAGTGTCACATGCAGTGCACTGCAGATGGCAAGAATCAAGGAGGCTCTACTCGATTGGAGCTTCTTACATTTTATTTGTTTTTCTGTCTTAACTATTACTGACACCAGACATGTTCAGGAATGAAATTTGGAGTCAATTATGAATCATCTGTGACTCTCCCATCATCTCTCCTTGGTGTAACTGCATTTTCTTTGCTTAAGCTGATATTAAAAGGAAATGAATATTCTCTCTTTTATTCCCAGGGTGGGAATTAGAAATGGGATGAATTTCACAATCTAGTCTTTCTCATGAAGCAGAACAAAAGACAATAGAATCGTTTAAAATTTCTCCAAGATGATCTCTTGCCCTCTCTTCACCCTTGTGGATCTGGTTAAATTCCAGAAGCTGTCCATGTGGTCAATTTCCTCAGCATCAGGAATCCAGACTAGTCCAAAGGGACTCCCACAGTTTTTAACAGCTGCACAGGGTCATCAATTATCTGAAATAAATACAGAAAAATCAGAGAGGCTGACAAACAGAAGCCATCAAAATAAAAAAGGGGAAACACAGCAAAGAGGCTCAAGCAGAGTTTTAGAACCAACATTCCAAAGATCAAAGGGCCCCAGTGATTAGACAGTTCTCTACCTCCCATTCTCCAACTTTCCCTTTTATTTTTTAAAATAGAAAAGATATCCATATACCACTCTGAACTAGCATGCAGGTTTTTTCATATCAATATTTGCCAATGTAATTGTCTGTTTACTGATGCAGCTGATGTTCCCGGGGCCATTTCAGGAACAGGTGATTCCACATTCTGTCTTCTGGAGCAGACTGACCTGGCTGATCGGCTCACATGGTTACAGTTAATCACTGTTTCCCACATGCTAGCATGGTTCTTGTCACACAGAAAGTGCCAACAGGTGTGAGAAGCCAAAGACAGAGCTTTTGTTCTCCCAGTAATTCCCCTTCCATATGACTAACATTTATCTATGTCAGATGAGAGTTTGGGCTTAGGAAGGGATATATAAATATTTTTCTGGATTTTAGTCAGAGATGAGAGTAAATTAACTAACATCTCTGGTAACTCACCTCGAAACTGTCCCTATGCTTCCTCTTACTGATGTACTACTCCTGCCATAATGTTGGGCCTAACATTAGTGAGAATAGTAAGAACCATTGATCAAAGCATGTCCACTGTACAGAAAGACCAGGGATAGCCTAGTCAATTGACCGAGGATCTGTCTACAAAATCTGAACTTATTATCTTATGCAAGAGAACATCCAAATTGTAAATCTTGAAGAAAAATCCACTTGTTTTCAAATAGCATTTCTGGTGAGACTTTAATTTTGTATCATTGTTATTAAGGCATATGGATCTTGACCTTAAATGTATAATTTTGATTAAATATTGTAGTTGAAAACAAAATAACAACAACAAAATAAGGAAACCAAGCAAACAAAGAAAATTTCTTTTTCTCCAAGAGTGCGAAATGTGCAAACTATTTGAATGGGGAGGGAGGTATGTGCTCAGAGGTTCCTGCAAACTGTTGATAGCCAGAATAAGTCAGTTCATCCTTCTCTATATGTTCTTGACATGCAAGTTTTGTCTGTTGGCTATCAAAAAACAGGCAGAAGCTTCTCCTCAAAATAAAACAGAAGCCCATCTCAGAACCTTCCAAAGAATTTGGTGATACCAATGACGTTTCTAACTCTTTAAGAAGTTCATTTCATTTGACCTAAAATTTTCACCTATGTGTTTGTATCTCAAGAATATGATTTAATCAGAGATGTAGCTAAAAACTTACATGCAAGTCACATTCTTTATAATAAATAAAGCTTGAAATGACTTAAATGTCAAGTGAGAGGTGAATATTTAAATAAACCAAACGAGATTTAGTGAATAGAAGATTATTCAATTATTAAATGCCATGTTTTCAAAGAGTATTCAGCAACAGAGAAAACAGCTCACAATATAATGCTAAGTTTTAAAAAGGCTATTAACACAATTTAAACATTTTCCCTTTATTTCCTCATCTTCTCTTTATGTTTTTCATCCCCAGAAACATGTCAAACTGTTTACAGTGTTTTCTTTCCATACTTTTTGATTTTTATTTTAAAGGTTTTAAATATGAACATGGATTAAATTTACAATCAGGATAGACTTTAAAAGAGTCTAAAAAAAATCTCCCTATATTTACTTATCTATTTTTTCTGACAATACAGGTCTTTGGGTCAGAAACAGATCATTCACTCAGAGCATCTTAGCAGCACTCGTTCCCCACGCCCCAATTCTTGTTGTGGGGGTAACATAGTGGGGGCCAAATTTACCTACTTGTGCAGGTGTTACTTCATAGGAGAGAAGACTAATATTACGATACTTGAAGCTTCTATAAGCTGGCTGGCACATATGTCTTACCTGCCCTGAAGGGAGGGGAGAATGAAAGAGACCTTGCTGCTCTGAAATGTAAACAGATGCTCTCTGGGGAGAGGAAAGGAAAATCTTTAGGTTTTTATCACTCTTAGAGCGTAAGCAAATAGTTCTGATGGAGATGGAAGTTCAGATCTCTGCAGAGCAATTTACTATTTCTGATTTATAAAGCATGCTTACCTTTCAATCCTTCCAACAAGGCTGTCAGTAATTTGTGTATCTGACAGTGCAGAGACATGAAACAATTCACAAAGCAATGTTTCCCAAATCTTCCACTTATAGCCACTATGGGATAACTGATATTTAGACTTGCTCTTTTGCTGTAAACAACTAGAATATTGGACAAAGCACATGACACATCATGTTGAGATCTTGAGCAATAGGAACTGCAGGACTATGACTCATAAGATAAGGAAAACTAACAAGGCAAGTCCCACAATTACCTGAGGTTTCCACATGGGAACCTTTTCTGAACTAGCATGCACAGTGGGGGAACAAGAAGGGCACGGCACTCTCAGTGAGTGAGGAAACATAAAACCAAATTCAGGGAGACCGAGGCAGCTCAAGTTGGAAAGGCTGGGTTGCAGAGAAGAGAGAATTTTCAAGAAAAATAGCTCCAAACATTTGCCCAGGAATCCCCTTGAGTCTTTGCCTGAAAAAGCTGAGCTTGCATCCAATAAAACTCTATGAGGCCATGATAAAAAAAACTACTAAACAGCTATAAGTTAAATAATTCACAGAGTTCATAGAGGATAGGAGGATATTCCATTTCCAAACAGCCAGAGTGAAGAGAGACATTATTGAATACCTGGAACATTTGTTAGAAACTCCAAAATTGTTGGCCTTGAGAGCAGGGCTTAAGCTAGTCATAGAATAAAGACTCCTCTGTCATGTCCTCATAGATCTTAAACACCGATATTGAAAAAACCAAAGTACTTGCCACACAAAAATTACAGACTCTTTAAATAAAAGTAAATCTAGACAAGCGATTTTTGACAGAGGTACCAAAGTAATCTGATGGGGGAAAGATAGTCTTTTCAACAAAGTCTGTGGGAACAACTGGATACTCATATTGGGAGTGAGTGTGGGAAGGACCTTTAACCCTTATTGTAAATATATACAAAATTTAAGTCAAAACAGATTATAGACTTAAACATGAGGGCTAAAATTATAACATTTCTAGAAGAAAACAGGACAAAATTGAAAAATTGAACTTCAAAAAAATTAAAAACTTGTTCTTTGGAAAACAGAAAAATGAAAAGGCAAATGTCAAACTGGGAGGCAAATGTCAATTTGTGAATATTCATCATTCTATAATGAATATAGTGAAATATCTCATAATGAATAATATCTCATGAAAATAATATCTTATAGTGAAAAAATAAATATCTCATATCCAAAATATATAAATAACTCTTTCAGTGTATCAATAAGATAACCCAATATATACTCAGTAAAAGATGTGAGTGCATACTTCAAAAAAGATATCATCCAAATGGGCAACATTGGCTGGGTGCAATGGCTTACACCTGGAATCCCAGCACTTTGGGAGACCGAGGCAGGAGGATCACTTGATCCCAGGAGTTTGAGACCAGCATGAGCAACGTAGGGAGACCCCATCTCTACAAAAAACACAAAAAGTAGCCAGTTGTAGTGGCATGCATCTGTAGTCCCAGCTACTTGTGAGGCTGAGCTGGGAGAATCACATGAGTACAGGGAGGTCGAGGCAGCAGTGAGCCAAGATTGCACCACTGCACTCCATCCTGGGGACAGAGCGAGACCTTGATCTCAAAACAAACAAACAACACAAATGAGCAATCACTCTTTACCTAAAGAGATGTTTTATATTTTTTGTTACTCAGAAAAGGCAAATTCAAATCACATTGAAATATCTCTATAAATTCATTAAAATGACTAAAATTAAAAAGACTTACAGTCTCAAGTGTTGACATGGATTTGGAACCTATTTCGATGTCTCATATATTGCTGGTGAGAGTGTAAAATGGTGTAAATACTCTGGAAAAAGTTTGGCATTTTCTTATATGGTTAAATATATAGTTAACTTTTGACCTAGTAATTATATTCCTCAGCATTTATATAAGACAAATGAAAATAAATGTACACATGAAGACTCATGTATGAACACTCATAGCAGATTTATTCACAACAGCCCCAAAGTGCTAAAAAATAAAGTACTTATTAAATTATGAATGGTAAATAAACTGCGGTATAGTCATACACGGTAGTACTACTCTGCATTGAAAAATGAATGAACTATTATTGATGCACACAAAAACATGGAGGAATCTCAAAAACAATATACTGAGAAAAACAGGATGAATTAAAAAGAGTATATACTTCATGATTCCATTTGTTTGAAATTCTAAGAAAGGTAAAATGAATCTATGTTAACAGAAAGATCAACAATTGCCTGGAGTTCGAATTTGTGGTGGGTGGTTTGAATGTAAAGGGCCACAAGTGAACATTTTTGAGGTGATAGAAAGTTCCAAAAGCAGAAGGTGGGGTGGTTACACATGTCTGAATATTTGCCAAAACTCATTAAACTGCATAATTGGATGTAATTTATACTGCAATAAATTTTATTTAGAAATATTAATTAGAAACAAAGTGACATATCCTATAGGTCAAATAGTCTTGTGAGGGCTGTAGGATTATCTCATTTACCTTTCAGAGGAGAGATATTAAAGGAAAAATTATTCTCATTCTTCAGTAAAGAAAACAACAAAATCAGGCAACACAACGTTTTCTAGTGTCTAATAATATAGGCAGCCATCAACCACACCCATTACTGCCTGTTGTTTAATTTCCCACCATGATCAGCCTTTACCTAGGCAAGTTTCCCTAAAGCATGGAGCATCTACTTCTTAAAGAAATGACCATTTGAATTGGTCATATGACACATTAGGCTGTAAATGGAGACTTTTTTAAAATTAATTTATTATTATTATTATACTTTAAGTTCTAGGGTACATGTGCATAACGTGCAGGTTTGTTACATATGTATACTTGTGCCATGTTGCTGTGCTGCACCCATCAACTCGTCAGCACCCATCAACTCGTCATTTACATGAGGTATAACTCCCAATGAAATCCCTCCCCCCTCCCCCTTCCCCATGATAGGCCCCGGTGTGTGATGTTCCCCTTCCCGAGTCCAAGTGATCTCATTGTTCAGTTCCCACCTATGAGTGAGAACATGCGGTGTTTGGTTTTCTGTTCTTGTGATAGTTTGCTAAGAATGATGGTTTCCAGCTGCATCCATGTCCCTACAAAGGACACAAACTCAT